>NC_068408.1:10623980-10923980 GCF_023724105.1 Carassius gibelio | reverse complement strand
AACTTCAAAATTATAAATGCTCAGTCATTCAAATCAGTTAAAGAGCAGTTGGATTTCTTAACATTTCAATTACGTAAACAGTGAATCTGGATTGACGGACGCATCAAGATACTTTTTAGTTTAAAAACATATGTCCAATTTCACCACAGAACAACTTACATTATCCCAAATGTTTGGAAGAATGTTTAAATACAGAGAAATAGCCATTTTAAAAAGTGGCTCATCCCTGGTCAATGTGTCGCCTGCCAATGACATCATACACCCTCGATTTCCGTGTTTGTTTCGTAGAAAACATGGAAACACCAAAGACGCTTTAATATGTTATGTGTTTTATTGCCAGGTGATGACAGCAGAAAGTAGCATTATCGAAAGGAGGTGAAGTGGTCGACTGTGGCATAATAAAAGCTGTGCTGCTTTAGAGCCGTGTGTCACACTCGTTCAGCGGACTCATTTAGCTTCGATAGCTTTCAGCCCCACCCTGCTTCATGCTACTACATATTGAGCCTTTAACATAATGATAATAAACTGAATTTGAATTTCAGTATATGGATTTTTCTTCAGGCCAGATATTGGTGATGCCAGATTTTGCATAATACTTCATGTAGCCCAAGTCTATGTATGTGATTCTAAGGCAAAGGGTTTCATGAAGGGCAGAGTGTATATTAGGATAATGGTACTGAACTGGTGGGAGGGAACCTAAAAGTGAGTCACAGGTCCGACCCCTGACAACAAGGAAAAGATATTGTTAAACGCAAGTCATAAAATGCATCCAACCATATAATAAGGAAATGGTATGATAAGTAGGCAAAAAAATAGACTTTTCTACTTTTAAGAGGGAGAAGAAAACTTTTTACATCTTTTGTTACAAAGGCTGTGCATCCAATCTAACCGTACGGTATTTTGGCGCAGTACTTTCAGCCAGTTAAATCAGGCAGATGCTAACATGGAAAGCTTTTATAATGTGTCCTGATGCTCAGAAACCGTGAACAAAACAAAATGAAACAAGAATAAACATGGTTTGTGATGACAACAGTTATTACTGGCAGCCAAAAGCATGAAACTATTGACATTCAAGGGACATCTGGATATCAAAATGATCAATTCTGATATTCAGCTTATGTCATGTTAATAATTTTGCAGACTAATCCTGTTACCTTTCCAGGTAATATTAATAAATGCTTGATTTTAAGATGCATAGGTAGCCTACTCCTGCACATCACAGTCACATGCATTTCCTTCCTTTTTCTGTCTTTCTCTTTCTTGCTTGCACTCTGTATCTTTCCTTCCAAATCTCTAGCTCATCTTTTGTTTGCGTGTGTAGGCACGGCTGTTTTTTCCTCTGTGTCGGTTAGGTGCACGCTGTTCTCTCTCTGAAGCGAAACAATGGGAAAGGATTTACACAAGCTCGTCTTGTTATTAATTAGTGAGCTCATTTATTTTGGAGATGGGAGGAATAACAGGCCTTCCACTCCGGCCTAGATTTACTGAATGAAATCCAGGTCTGGCTTTCAGCTTTCTGGTTCTGCTGTAGCACAGAAGGAATTAAGGCAAAAATGTGATCTGTTAGTCTTGGCAAATCAACTGTTCCTAAATCAAAGAATGTGTCTATTTTTCATTTAGACCAGGTGTAAATGTCCAGGACATGAAGATTCAACCCTAAACACATGGTTGGACCAATATTAATTGCTATGCTAGATAACTCACAAGGTAGATAAATTACAACCACAAATGCAAAGTTAGGAAGTACTGTTCTCCTTGGAAATTGGCCATGAGAAGCATCATCTCCAGATGAATTTAAACAAAGGTTTTGTGGCTACTCCCCAAATAAAGAAATATGTGGACATGAAATAATGAGCTGAGGTTATTTTATAATAATAATTTTACCTCTACATTGTTTAAATCTGCTAAGAAGAGAATCCACTAAAAAAGGACAAACCAATCAGCACAGAAACAAGATTAATAATGTAACAATACAATCATACTAATAATTAAGTCCTCTTAGGTCATTTTCAAAGCAAATATAACTATATTTTTCTCAAGAGACTGCAAAATCTGCAGTGTGAGACGAGCAATATAAAAGCAGATGGATGGACGATGTTGAATATAAGGAAATGTCTAATTACAACAACATGGAGCTTAACATGCTCAAAACAGTGGAGATGATTGTGGACTTCAGGAGAAACCCTCCTGCTCTCCCCCACTCACCATCACAGACAGTACTGTGACTGCAGTGGAGTCATTCAGGTTCCTGGGCACCACCATCTTTCAGGACCTGCAGAGGGACAATCACATTGAGCCCATTGTTAAAAAAGCCCAGCAGAGGCTATACTTCCTTCGCCAGCTGAGGAAGTTCAACTTGCCACAGGAGCTGCTGAAACAGTTCTACTCTGCCATCATTGAATCCATCCTCTGGACTTCAATAACTGTCTGGCTCAGCTCAGCTACCAAATCTGACCTCAAAAGACTACAGAGGGTAGTCCGGACTGCTGAGTGAATCATTGGTACAACCCTCCCTACTCTCCAAGAACTGTACTCTTCCAGAGTGAGCAAAAGGGCTAGCAAAATCACTCTGGACCCCTCACATCCCACACACTCTCTTTTCGAACAGTTGCCATCTGGTCGACGCTACAGAGCTCTGAGCACCAGAACGACCAGACACAGGAACGGTTTCTTCCTTCAGGCAATGCATCTCATGAACACTTGGCAATTACTGTGGAACACACAACACTATTTATACACTTATACACTTATTTATCTAACACACACACTTAATCTACAATTAACATTTGCACATAATTTACCTGTACATAAAAAACTATTTCAGTATATGGATTTTTCTTCAGGCCAGATATTGGCGATGACAGATTTTGCATAATACTTCATGTAGCAAAAGTCTAAGTATGTGATTCTAAGGCAAAGAGTTTCATGAAGGACAGAGTGTATATTAGGATAATGGTACTGAACTGGTGGGACTATTCTATTATCTATTGGAGTATGCCCGCACATACAATTGTAAATGTGTATATTGTTATTCCTTATTTACTTGTTCTATTTATTTATTAATTTTTTATCTGTGTTTTTGTTCTGTTGCTGTCATTCTAATGCACTGCGGAAGCTTCTGTCATGAAAAAAAAAAATATTTAAATGTGTAAACATACCTGGCATTAAAGCTCATTCTGATTCTGATTCTGATTCTGAACTGCTAGCTTTTCTGCCATTCATCTCCACTTTCTCCAAAGCTGTTTAAATTAATTTCCTTTAGTCAGATGTTTAAATCCTTCAATACAGACAGCAAAAATTGATTATACTTACTTTGCCTCACCAATGGACTTTTTTTTTTTTTTTGAAGCTGAGAAGTAGTTGGACGCAAAAACAATCCAATGAGTGAATTAATCCATTTGGTTTTGTAAATGTGATTTGACAGGCATTGTTAAGATTTGCAGTGTGGTACACTATACTTCATACTCAGATGGAGAGTTTGATGTTCTTTTTTCCTCTTATTTATCACTATTATCTCTCTGTTTCTTTCAGAAAATAACAGTCCGCATAACAGTGCTTAATAATGTCTTGCCTCACTCTCTCTGGCTTTTTAGATGTTCTTTTTATGGACTTTGGACACTGGTTTTGTAATATTTATATTTTATTTACATGAAAATGTGAATGCTCAGGATGGAACACTGCCTGAAGTCACATTCGAAGTAAATTCTTCATTCTTCCTTTTTAATGACAGGGGCGCAATTGTTTCTTTTGTGATGGTGCACCAAGAGAAAGCACCATGTTAATGGTACGTAAAAGGAAGATTGCACACAATATAAACAAACAGATACACAAAGAAGAAAAGAACAGGAGAAGAAAAGAGTCACTGAGAGAAAGAGAGAGACTCAGGGAGGAGGGCTGTTTTTGGATACATTTGTTTTATGTGTGGATGCGACACAGCATTGGAATGCATTGGACCAGAATACAGTTCTCCAGGGTTCGGCCGTAACACAGGAATGTTTCGGAGCATAGCTGCACTCATCCGTCAGTGCTGCAAGCCCACCCGCCTCCCCCCGTCTACATTAGCTGCTACTTATTGCACTGGCATTAGCAGAGAACTGAAGAACACAGCTAATAAATTACTTTGCTTTCAATTATTTTCCCTCCCATATTTCAGCCCAAGGCATGTAAAGTAAACAGTGCAAGAGCGAGAGGGGGAGAGAAAGAGGTTTTCTTAAATCGACCCCAGTAGCTGAAAGCCTCAGTGCAGTTGAGCTTGTAAGAGTTTATATGGCGGTGCTGCATACTGTCACTTTTATGAGTGTCTGTAGTCCATGAATTCTGCTCTAATGTAAACCCATAAACTCCCAGCACTCACGCTGGAGAGAACAGAACAAAAAACACAGTCCCTTCAGGAAATATGCGCTTATTGAGTTTCATAAAACTCAAAACTTTTGTTTGTGCTTTTAAGTTTTACATCTGAGGGGGAAAACAATGAAAAATGAATTAAGAAAGCAGACAGAGGGAGTGCACTTTTATGTCCTCTGCTTCCTCTGATATTTAATTGTGGATGAGGAAACGTAGGGAACGTAATCTGATCTCAGGTCAGGGCTTTTGGGCAACAGTGGACGTTCCCACCGTAAAGCTGCTCGAACCTCTGCTCAATTGCACAATAATCATCCCTCAAATATTCACTAATCTTTCAGATTAACCACAAAGCAATTCTTCTCTTTCTTTTCCACGTCCCTCTTTCTAGTCAGACCAGAAGGAATGCCTGAAAGTCTTCTATAGCTTAATAAATTCACTCCTCACACATTTGGACATGAAACTCAAAACCCGTAGCGCGGCCTTCGGGATAGAATACCCTTCGCGATTCAACAGCTCTACAATTATAATGGAGGGAAGGGAAAATAAAGAGCTCTGTGTGGAAGAATATCCATGAACAGTTAAATTCCCGGCTGTTTGAGTTTAAAACCTTTTAGTGATTATGAAAGCAGACAGACTGATGGCATTAGAAAACGGAAAAAGTATTTACATATATAATCCAGTGATATTTATATACAGTGGCCAAATACAGTGAAATGTATATACACGCTTAAAAAGTACACTACCAGTTTAAATTGATCAAAATAGTAAAGACATCAGTAGAGATTCATCATTTTACAAAGGATTTCCATTTTAAATGAATGCTGTTCTTTTTCTATTCAAAGAAAACAACATATCAAGGTTTTCATAAAAAAAAAATAAGCATCACAATTGTTTTCAACATTGATAGTAATAAGAAATATTTCTTAAGCACGAAGTCACCATATCAGAATGATTTCAGAAGGCTCATGAGGATTATGAGTTTTCCATAACAGGAATAAATTACATTTTAAAATGAATTAAAAGGTAATTCAAATATACCATTTTCAATTGAAATAATATTTCACAATATTACTGCATTTACTGTATTTTTTTTTATCTAAATATAACTTAAATTTTCAATATGGATTTAAAATAAAGGCAGCTTTGGTGAGCCCAAGAGACGTCTTTCAATATTTTAATGGTAGTGTATATTAATTGATTATGTAACAATTAAAAAATATAGCAATGTTTTCAAGAAAAACATTTTACAAAACATAAATTTTTGAGATCTTAAAAATTAAATGCAAAAACATATTTGGGCACTTTATGCTACATTTAAAAGTTCATAAATATAACTGCATTATAGATAAAATTGCAATCCAAATAATGGAATTTACTGTAAAGAAATATAGCACAAACACATTTTTGCATAAATGTTTTTAGAAAAAAGTAAACATTAAACATTTAATTAAAATAAATTAAAATCATGAATTAAAATCAATTTGGACACATGTGGTTATGAAATTACAACTGTGTTCAAAACAATGTACAGTACTATACAGTATACTGTCCACTTTTTTTGTACATTACTACAACCTAAAATGACCTATTAACCAGCTGACTAAAAGCAATTGCAAAAATAGCCCAGAAAAGTGAAGTAACCATCATTCAGACACAACTAAGTTTGTTGTTTTTGTATCTAATGCAATGACATTCAGACATTTTTAAGTTTGATTAAGTGTCCAAATACTTTGAGAGGCCTTTATATATGTATACGCTACATTGGCATTTTGGACATCACGGTGTAGACTTTATTACTATCAGGTGGTGCTTTTGTAGAAACAACTAGAACCAAAGAAAATCAATAACGTAAGGGTCCTATGGTGTAATAAATTGAAATGAGAGATCACAGCTACCTCTGATGGTGCTTTACACATACTGGCAAACAGTTCCC
This sequence comes from Carassius gibelio, assembly GCF_023724105.1. NCBI lineage: Eukaryota > Metazoa > Chordata > Actinopteri > Cypriniformes > Cyprinidae > Carassius > Carassius gibelio. The sequence goes on along the minus strand of NC_068408.1, from coordinate 10,917,703 downwards.
CCACAGCCCACTGCCTCGCTCTCTAATTTTAAACATACTCCACTCCTGTATCATTACTCAGTGTTTCTGAGTTTGGAGTTAAATGCCACTTCCCTCAGATAGCTGATACCGATCTCCTGCACATGGGACCTGTTTACACTGGCGCAGCTGATGGATCCTGCTCAGCCAGTGCACCTGCACACACACGCTTACACACATACACACATATACATACACATGCTCTGAAAGTACTCTCATGCACACCATTAAAGGTTTTACATTGTGTGTGTGTTCACTCCCTGACATCAATCTGGCTACTGGCTGAGTCTGTACAGGTGGGACTGATTACTACACACACTCTCCACAGGTAGAACACACTCACACATCAAACAGCAGCAGAACGTATACGCATACATACATATGTACCGAGCGCACTACATCACACGGAACGACACACATATTATATGCTCTTCATCAAACTTTAAAGCATGCCAGCACATTTGCACATACACACAGATATTTTCATTGTGCTCTCTCCTTTTAAAGAAGGAAAATGTGATTTTTTCTTTACGGGGGAGAATTAGGGTAGTCCTCCAGTAGATACTATGCATATGTATAATATGTAAAAATAATTTGCGATTTTCAAATAGGTTATATGTGAAGATTATAGCTAATTTGACATAGCAATAAACAACAATAACATAATTTATTACATATTAATATCTTATTATGCATTATTAAAAAATTTATTGGTTAATGTTTATTTCTACATGTATTTAATGTATAAATAACATTTTTATGGCTTAATATAAATTAACCATATAAAGCATATACTGTTTCATATTTGATGCATGAATATCTAAGGCTTTTAAATGACCAACATGATCAATTCTGCACTGGAAAACCTGTTACACACAATCTACTACAGGCATCCTGCCCTCTGATTGATAGTTCATACTATTTCAAGTGAAAGGCCTTTTAGTATATCCATTACACATCTTTTTCCTTGGAAATCTTTAAGTAAATGTATGAATAACTAATATTACTAATGATTAGCAATATTTACTGGATGGAAGTAACTATATTTTTATTCAGTTTTGTCCTCTGAATAAAATGTTGCTGTTTTTTCCCTCCACATTCTCACATACTATATAAGCCCTGAAATGTATGTAGCAAATATGATACAAAACATAAAACACATATGCAAATATGCACACATAAGGTATGCATCTGTTTGTATACTGTAGTGTCAGTAGCTGATTGATCATTCAGGGCAGTGTTTTACTGTTTTCTAATGCATAACAAAACCATACCAAGCTCCCCGTTTCTCATCTGGTAACTGGATGCATGAGAGCATCCAAACAGCATGATTTACAAGCACTGTTATTGCCAGCAGTATAATCATTTATTATTCTCTGTATGCATGCCAAGATACTCTCACATACGCAGACAGACAGACACACACACACACATACACGCACATACCACCAGGCCTTTGATGACTGAGTCTTACACTTTTTGGGGGGTGATGGAGGGTAGTGGTTTAAGATCTAGAACAGTAACTGGTTCCAGGTTCAAACCTGGTAAAAAACTATCCATGAACTAGCTTCAGTGGAACTTTCTTTGAACAAGTCTTTCCCAGTAATACTGTAAGTCTTTGGATGAAGTATATGTACAAATGTATGAATAATATACAGTATGACATCTGTAAATTAATACTTTAACAGCATTATAATTAATTATGATCATTAAAGGAAATCTGAGTGAACTTTTATAGATGATTTGCAGCAGTGATTTATGCCAGATTTGACTTCCATCTCTAAAATATTCACCCAAGAAAAAAAAGAAAAAAAACTGGAGAAAGTACTTTTACTGTATATACACCCACATCCAAATACACTAATATTTAAATCGATTATTTAAATAATTATTATTAGTAGAATTATAAATTGATTTTACCTAACAAGTCCAGAGGAGACACTGAAATAAAAATCTCTTTTTCCAAAATATCATAATTTGTGCTTTTTTAATTTATTACTTTAAACTGTCATTGTCAACAGAACTAAAGAAAACAGAGTCAACGAAGGACTGAAAAGGGAAATGGGAGAACATTGTGAGAACTCAGCGCTCCTGTCATTTATTCTGAGCAAGATTGTTAGGGTTTGTCTTCTTATTTTCTAAGTGCCTTTTAAAAGATTTAACACACCTAATAGTTGCTGCCTGAGGTCTGCTGAAGCAACATCAACCGTGTAAATCATGAGCTCATGTCTGTTTTAGAAAATATAAAAACTAATGGGAGATGAAGACCTTATTTAGAATAAACTAATTGCACTGACTTTCAGTCATAATGTCTGTCCTTCCAAACCAACTACTGAGTGTGTTTTCTTTCTATAACTCTTGTGTTCTCCCAAACTGAACTACATTACAAAATATGGCATTTATAGTGTAGTTTATAATATAACAGAAAACTGACTTTTAAGATACAGTGAGAAGCTCAGGGCTATTTAACTGATTTAAATATTATGAAAGGTCCTTTTAATCCCCACACCATCATTGCATGTGTGTTTCTAATGAGGTCTCATGATATCCTGCGATTTCCAATTTCAGGCAACCTCCAGAGAAGCATTTTTTTGTCATTTCACAAGGGCCTCGGTACAACTGATGCAAACACCAATTTAATATAACATAATTTAAAATGATGACTCTCAGCTTACTCTGAAACCCTGCCAATGTGACAAAGGAAAAGAGGAAGGAAAAGAGAAAACTGGTGAGAGAGATGTTTGTAATGTCTCAATAAAACGTATGTTCAGATTTTAAAAGTCCCTGGTGCTTGTAGGCCATTTTGCTAAATAAAAGCAAAAAGGAAGAGAGAGTTTTCAATAGTACATAGGAGAATTCTCACATTTCGTGAGCTCACAGACGTGTAACTCTGAACAGCAGAACTTAAACAAATCTGTGACAAATCTATTCATTGAGCTTCGAACATGTATTTCACATGTCTGTAAATCCCACCAGCCTACCACACAACACCTGAAAGAACAAGTGAAGGGCCAGTCGTCAAACCAACCGCAACAGATTTATTTAGCACTTGCTCTGGGTGCAGCATGATAAAGAGACTAAAGCTATTTCTTCTTTTAAGCCAATCTCAGTTTTTGTCAGTTTTGTTGACTGCCTGGTTTTCAATTCTACAAGGCCGAACTGGGCAGCTCTCTCCACAGCCAAAACCTATAAATCCAAAATCCTACCTGTAGATCAACACATTTTTTAAGTATGTACCTAAACAGTTTTGGTTACCAAAGACTTCGGAAATACCAAGACCTTTCTCAAAATACCTTCATTTATGTTCCACAGTATACAAAACTCATCTCATGGCATAAATGTATCTATCACTGCAATTTCCAAAATAAATGAAAACTAGAGGCAGTAAAACTCTGACAACTTTTATTCCTTTTCACACAGATTTACAGTGTTTCGATTAATGAAATGAAATTTTCACACAATTACTTGAAGAATATCAGGTCATGACTTTAAAACAATATTAATATGCTGGGAGATTTGAAAATTGATGCTTTTGAACATCAGCATCGCACGTATCTAGCTTCATATCTATGGGTTTTCAGAGACAGTAGGTTTGTTCAGTAGCTCACAGAGTACGGCGATGGACTTGAGAGGTGAAAAGCTCTGCATGGTTTGAGAAAACAATTCAAATCTGCATAAAAGGAAGTTGAAATAGCCCGGTTGTTTCAACAAATGCATTTTTATATCAGTTTTGCATTTGTTCACATTATCGGGTAGGTTTAGGGTTGGATTTGGTGTTAGGCATATTTTTTCCAACACGATAGAGCATAAACTTTTATCGACAGTCCCTGGATATTTGAATTCTTAACCACCACAAAACGTACCTGAAGCAACATAATAAAAACACAGCAATACATACCTATATCAATGTAATAAAAACGTGTCAGCATTCACGTATTTTTTATGTTTTTGATCCAACATCAATCTCTGACATTGCAATTCACATAGATGTTCTTACTATTAATTGTGGATAAAGGGCAACATAGTGCTAACCAACCTGTTACTGGTTTTCTGTGTGCCATGGCTAAGTTGAAGCCTTTTAACTTAGGGTTTGTTATAAAAGACGGCTATTGCTGGTCTCACGCACAGCAGGGATTTTCAGAGCCAATTACACTGTCATAATATCAGAACGCAAATAATAAGAAGTGGAGAAACAAATCTGCCGAAATGCAGCAGCCAAACCTCATAGCTAAATCAAATGTGCTGAGAGAATACTGAGTCTCATCAGATCTCGCTCAGTTTACAGTGCTACGAGGCACCAAACGCCAAAACGCTCAGTACTTTTACCACAATGACCCTGACAGCTTTAAACTGGACCTCACATCTTTAGAAGGTCAAAGGCCAAACACTGTAAAATCATTTTTTACACAGCTTAAAACACGCTGCAGTCAAACAGGTCAGGTTTGAAGTGTTTCGCTCCTGGCTAAAGATGCAAATGCTAGCGTTTTGAAGTTGTGACATCTGGAAGACATCAAGTCCTCAAGCTGCTCCTTAAAGTTAGGACTAATTTTAATTATACAAATTTGTGAACCTTTGCTCTAATGTTCGTGTTATTGTTGCCCGCTTTGTTTAACTTTGGCCGCTGCTTATATCGGCCTGCCATCAGTGCGGTGAACCCACCAAGTGGCGGAGCGTCCGTCGGCAGATCTTAAATCATCAGCAGATTAAAGAGCGAGCCGATCGGTACCTATAAACCCTGACTCTGGCAAAACACACTGGATTGTAGGACTCTGGGGTGAGAGCAGTGGATTTGCTGTGTTTTCCCAAGCACAGCTGAAATGCTCATCAACAGCTCCCTGACGGTCTAAAGTAAAGCATTTATGCACACAAATACACACACACACTCACTCCTGGCGTTCTTAAGTGGAAGGTCCCACCAGATCTACCAACCCATTCCCAGATTCCAACCTACTCTATATAAAGACACATTCTCTCTCTCGGTTTCAAAATAGACCAATAAGAAACCAGGATTCTCTTGAGGCTCTGTGGGTGGCCAGAACAGAAGTTATAAAATGTTTCTGACCTTTATATGTGCATATACACGGAAACATATTTCTTTTTCTGTATTTCTGAGTGTGTGGAAGAAGGGTAAACAGGTTTTTTCGCCCTCTAACCCTTATTTGGCGTAGATCAGCAACTGTACAGATGAATGGAGAGAGCACTTTGGAGGCTGGGTCATAGCCATAACCTTGAAAATAATTCGCAAACTTGTGTTTTTGTCATAATTATATGACATTTCAGTTACAAAACACTTCCCCCCCAAATCTAAACCACACATTTCGATCATTATGATTTAGGATGATATGTGTGGATGAATGTAGGCCAAAAGCATTTACTCTTGAAATGAGACGTTTTACGAAACATTTAGGAACTTAATTTGCATAAATCGGAGACTGGGAGTGTTTTGTTGAAAGCATCAGCTGTTTAATTTATCAGTGCGCTGGTTCCTCCCCTCGGTTTGCCTGAGATCTGATAACACAGTTGTTTTACGGCTTTATTGAAATGTTTTGCATTCAGCCATACTCGTTCTCTGGCGCAGAACATTCCCTCAGCTCACACGGAGCTTGACCCATGCTGACACTTCTGCTCAGCCGTGATAAAAACATTTATCACTGGCCATACAGGGGTCAGAAGAGAGACCAAGGAGTGTTACACATCCATCCTTCGAGCTCCATCTTGTTATCCCTCCCTCTCTCGCACTCTTTCAGGCTGGACATGAGGGAAGGAGACCTCAGCCGAAGAGAATTTGTTTTCATGAAGTCCTGCGGATATTTTTTTTAAAAGGTCAAATGCTCCAACTGATGTTTTTTTTTTTTGTTCCTATTCTTTACATGGTAAGCACAGATAGCAGATGAAACAAGAGCAAGAGAGCTAGAGAGGGATGCTGACACACTGAAGCAGAAATGAAGAACAGAGTTGTCGAATAGGAGAACGGATCTACTGGCCAGGAGAAAAACTCTTACAAACTTTACTAAGTGCAGTTTGGTCATCCTGACAGATATCTAAATGTAAAAATGACATGGGACCTCTACATTAAGCCATTTATTTCAAACTTGTTTATCTAATATATAAAAAATTAGGAGGATCACATTCTGAATGACCTCCACTTGTTTTTCGGTCCCTTGCATGAATCTGACAGATTCAATAATGTCAATAAAAACTGATTTTAGTTATAGAAACACAGCAGTACACATACAAAATTAGTTTACTGGTCATATATTAGTGCCAGCAGCTGTACCAAAGTGCAATTTTGGACTGAGTGACTTAGATTAAGTAATTAGTGGTTAAAATTGTCATCAAAGATACAATGAGGCTTTACATTCACCAGTAGTTCCTATGTACTGTGAACACGCGAGTCTGTTACATGGTGCTACTTGAGTCATGTTCTTAAAAAAAAAAAAAAAAAGAAGAAGAAAAAAAAGTATTTTGTGTTTTGTAAATGTTGGCACAAAGAAACATACAGATTCCATAAAATGTGAGGTTGGAGGACAAAAATAACTACATTTTCCTCAGGAATTTATGTCCGCTCAAACAAGTCCTTCTGTGGAAAGAAGGCTAAAGATATTATGTAACATAATCAAATTAAAACACTCCATGACTTTGTTCATGCTTAATCGATGTTCTAATGTTGGCTTTAACTCAGGGGTATGAAATCCAATAGGACGGGATTAGGATAAGAGAACAGGGCTCACAAATTCAGCCACAGGGTGTATGTTTGTAATTATTTAGCGGAGACTTAGTAAATGCAGATACTGTTGAAACAGGTCAAACCTAGTGCCTTCTGTTCACACCCTCTTTGGGAAAGCGGTTGACGTGTCCTTAAAGAGAAATGGATTTTACACAGCAAAAATGGATTAACAAACATCTGACCCATATTCATCTAGGATTTGAAGACTAAACCTGTGCGTATTCATTACCAACATCATCATCCGCAGCAGCTGTAACACTTCCTATGAAAGCATAATCATTTCTTCCATAAATACCATCCGGCGTGTGTCACCATCAAGAGGTCTGTCAAAAGATGATCCTTCCTAAGTCTAAACACGGCCTTTTACCCATAAAGTATTAGAAGCACCTCTGAGCTCTTTCAATTATCTCAATCACCTCCAAAGCCATCTGAGCTAAAAACACTGCAGTTTCACATAACCATGAGAGGTTCAGAGAAGCTACACCTCTGTTCTTCATTAGCCATTAAAAGCCTGTTGTTTTTGTAGAGGGAATAAGTGACCTAAAGGGGCATCGTTATGGCTTTGCGGTTTCAGTTTGAACGTAAAGTCGTGCTGGATTACCTCCCCGAGAAGCACCAAGCCCCATTCCATCCAGCTGACTCACAACCCAGCCCTATACATCTCTCCAGATCTTTTCTCTCATATATGAACAGCTGTGATTGCTTTTAATAAAAGCCAATGCATGGATTTCGTTCCTGATATTAGCATGCTAGTGAGACTTTTAAGAATATTATTGAGAAAAAAAAAAAGGAACTGGAAATGACTGTTTAAAGGACAAAATAATCTGACCACAATCTAATAAAACACTAATATAAATTTAAAAGCAGCACTATGGATGTCTTACTTAAAAACACTTACCTCTTGTTGCTGTATGCATTCAAATTCATATTTTGCCTTAATCTGATTTACTGCAGTAGGCCTATAATTATGATTTTGAGTTGAGTTGTTTGAGTTGGGAAATCATTGGAAAGTTAATGGTAAAATCATGTCAATAAATACTGAAAACAAGATTTGCTACTATGGGCATATCCGAATACTCACAGTTAAGGTCTTGGCTACTTGAAAGCCTGAGCAAATTATAGGAAGTAAGCATGCAAGAAAACCCTTAATGCACACTAAATCCACACTTTGGAGCGGTATTTGTGGCTAACCATATCCCATCATTTGTCATGTTTAGGAACTCACATGCCCCAAAACTGCAAGGTGCCAAGGACAACTATGCAGTGTAAAGCCATTTAATTACATTAATTTGATAACATATCATTTGTGTAAATATTTTGGTTCCGAGATTAAAATGTGTAAATGTTGCCAACTGCTTTTTATCAATTAATAAGAAGCACCATAAAGCTCCACAATTAAACTGTTATTTTTATAAGCTTATTTTAAAGTATTAATTATTAAACATACAAAATGTGTAAATAAAAGCTAGTGGTCAAGAGGAGTGGCTGGCCGCACACTGATCCACTCAAGACTGGAAGTCTACAAAAATTATTTTATTTTTCAAATTGCATTGTGCAAAAAGGTGCAAAGTGCATGTGGGAAGTTCTAAAGAGCAACCCTTGCTAACTTCTGAGGAATCACTTGTCAAAACAAAGAGAAATCTCGAGCAGCAAAGAGTGAAAAGGGAAAGTGAATGAGCCTGTTCACAAACCACAATGGCCAGTGTGATACTTATTTGGTCAAATTACATGTTTTTGTGATATATGCTTTGTTTGAAATTCTTCAATCTTCTTGTAGCGTGACACACCTGCTCCGACATGACTATCAAAGCCTGTTCAAAATACTTGGTTTAAAGGAGCAGAAAAACTACATTTTAGTTGTTTTGTTGTTACTGATGTTTTTTTGTTTTTTGTTTTTTTTACATATTCACATTATATTCAGTCCACTTAAATTTGTCAAATTTATTTAACTGAACTTGTTTTATTGGGGACTTAAACTAACTGTGTGGAAAGTTGTATTTTTTAATAGTTTTATATATGTGTAGGCCTACTCCACAAGTAACATAGTTAGCGATAGAAAGGACATCTGTTGCATCTGTTGTTGTTTTTTCATACGTGAAAGAAATCCATGCAATTGGTGCTGAAATCTTCTTTCAGTAAATCAGTTACGTAAAAAAAATAATTAGAAATGTGGAGTTCATGGTTCTTTTAACCTGCAGTATAACTCAGGTTTGCCTTAGAAAAATATATTAACGTGTATATATCAGGACTCCAAAAAGCAGGACAGATGCAGGCAGGGGCCTGTATTTAGACAGCCATCAGTAATTCAGAATTTGAGAGCAGCTCTCTGACTTCACAGACTTTGAAATGTTAAACTTTCAGTGGCTGAAGTGTTTAGATTAGTGAAAGTGATGTAAATAGACGTGATGAAATATGTAAGTGAGCTGTAAACAGTTCTTTTTATCTTCAGTCAGCCGTGTGTGCGCATGTGCGTGCATGTGCAGAGTGTATTGTGTGTGTGTGTGTGTGTGTGTGTGTGTGAGCCGCTCTTCAAATGTGCTCCACTTGCGCTCGCACCAAATCTTTTCTTTACAGTTTGTTTTCTTTTTCCCTCCAAAAATGTAAATGATGTCTAGCTGCTGTTTTTTATTATATGCACCCGAGGAGTGGGCGCATGGCTTCCGTGGCAGGGTTTGCTGATTATTTTTCTGAGTTCAGGGTTATTGCGCTATTGTGCTTAGTGATGCAACATGGACTCACAGACAGCCAGAATTTTCTCATAAAATCAACAGAGACAATTCAGCCTGAATAAACGGCATTGGCCTTTGCGATCAGCATTTTACCTATCTCTGTGCAGATGATCTGTAAAATTGGCCAAAGGATAATTTGATAGTTTGTGCATTTGAAATCAGATAAAAAGCAGTTAACAATTAAATCCTTGCATAAGAGAGGGAATTAATCCAACTTCTATGCTTAAACAAAACCCTCCAAACATCTCACACATGAATACACACTCCCATCACAGAACTCCAATGTTTGAGTTTTTACTTCTGATTGTTTTTGTTCAACAGGCTTTTCAAGCAAGTCAAAAGCATGACTCACAATATTATAGGTGCCAATTTACTTCCAGCTCTCAGCAAACGCACCTTAAGCTAAACAAAGTCTACGGATCACTTGAAAAAAAGGTAGTTGTATTAGAACATGTTTGGAACTAGATTCTGCACGAAGGTAGGGCTCCATGAGTGGGAATGAGCGCCTCTGCAGTAGCTGGGTTGCAATTGTACGCGCTCTCGCCACCAGGTGGCGCGTATTGAGCGCTTAATAGATGCACAGCAGTGTCCTTGTCTTGCTCTGACCCATTGAGACTTCTGTCAGTGCGTCTCATGAAGGAACCTGCGACATTCATCTCGGAGGAATTTATGTGGGGTGACGTCACAACAGATTTCACCAGTCGACGAATCAGAGTCAGTGAAAATGTACAGTTTATTTTCTATAAAAACAGCAATGCGTGCAATGGATTCAGAACTTGGGGATTTGTTGGAATCAAAGTGCACATTCCATTTAGATCATTTGTCTATTTCTATTTCCATTTTAAATTAAACTAACTTTTCTTTCTGTCTTATATAGCCTATACAACTGTGAGATTAGGTGAATTTTTCACCTTCACAGTTTACACTAACCTAGGTGTGTTTCAACCCAAGAGGAAACGTTTATACCAAGAATTTCCACAGCACTTCAGTTCGTATCAAAGAGAAGTGCTCGAAGTTCTCGAATTCACATTTCCTGCGTAACGCAAATGAAGCTCGTGCTCTTAATCTGTCTTCACTGGGGTCGGGGTGACAAACTGACTAATGGTTTTGGGACGTTTAAAACCGGTCTCTCATTTCTTTCTCGCAGAGCTGAGACGTGGTGGCAGTTGTATATTTACCTTAATTAAAACAAAATGAAGCTTGATTTGTTGCCGCACCATCTCGCACAGGAGCTCGTTTAAAATAAAAATGATTTGACCTTCTGCGTTATGTTGTATTGATGAGCGCGTTAATTAAATAAGATTAGGCTATTTTGTTACCGAAGCTCAGCTTTGGGATGTAAACTAGCCTACTTCTAGTCTTCGACAGATAATAATAATAATAATAATAATAATAATAATAATAATAACAACAACAAAGTAATAGGCTATACATAGCCTAATGTTCACCAAACATATAAAGTCTCCATTTTAATAATTTCATTTATTTTAATTTCTCCTCCGTCCTCGGGACAGCCTTTTATTCTCATCATGTACAAGTGGCGAAAAACCTGCAAACTTTATTGACGACGTAAAATGTTCAAGGTTACTGTAGAGTTCAGTGCTCTGACATGTAGGCAGTGATAAGTGCGTCGCGCGCTGCTGTACCAGTGGAGGAAACTTCACTTCAGTGTGTTGGGGGTTTGGCTGTATGACGTCGCGGGTTGGGTTACAATAAAGAGGCGGTTTGACTTTGGGACCACAAGACAGAGCTAGAGTAAGAGAGAGAGTTTCTACCCCGAGTAACCAAATACTCACAGCGCACAACCGCTGGACCACAGCTGTGCGAACTTCAGAGTTTTCCCGTGTCTCTGCTGCGAGAACATGCTGAGGAAGACGAACGTTTCTCCGATCCGCCTGAGAGTTGTGCACTGAAGTTTGAAACGCTGTAGGACGACTAAGTGATCGTAAACCCTCTTATTTTGGATCGTCCCGCTTCACCAAGATCTGGTAAATAGTTTCTGGCATTTTGGAATATTTTTGACAAGCTTTTCTTACTTTTGCAAGACATATATAGTCTGTATGTCGGCGGGGATTTCCTGCGGTAGGCGTGAACAACACATCTTCAAGTGCACTTGCAATGAATTAGTTGGGCGAGAATTTGCATGACGTGCAAAACTTTTAAAATGTGTAGTAACTACATTGTAATTGCATAGGCCTAGTAGTTTGTTGTTCAAAGCAGATACAACTTAAGCAAAGTGTTTAATGTGTGAATGGTGGTCTTTAATAGCTAGTGATCGGTCAGTGATCAACAGGTGGGATGCGCATTCTAGAATCTTATTGATAATACGTGGTGTGAAAACATCTAAATATTTGTTTGTGGAACAAAACACTTTAGTTTTTGCAACGTTAATATTGCTCAAATAAATTAATAATTAGCTTTGTGATAATTATAAGCCTCTGTGATGTCATCCGAGGTTTTTCGTTAAAAACTATAACAAACGTAAATTCGTAGAAACAAATCGTGAACTTTAAATGTTATTATGCATCCGTTGAAAGATACCTTTTCTTCCTAAACCACGCGTGTCCTTGTGGTCGGTGATCTCGAGTCGTTTTTCGTGTAGGCTATGTTTTGAATGGACCGCTACAGTTTTACACTGATGCTAGGTGTTGAGAAAATTAGTTATTCGTTTGTTTCGATTTATTTTAAGCGCTATTCGTTCAGAGTGTACTGCGGAAAAAAGCGAAATTGGCAAAAATAAATAAATAGAAAATAAATTAAACCAAATATATTTTGTCACTTAAGAAAAAGTATGTTATCTTAAAATAAAACCAAAACAAAAACATCAACAACAACAACAACAACTAAAACTTTCTTTTAAATTAATGTGGAATATATAGGTTATTTGTTTTGTAATATAGGTCTAGTTTAAAAATATGTATTAATATATTTTTTTATTATTAGTCGAACGCTTTGGTTTTGCAATTAAAGTGTTCTAAAAGTCCTTTAAATATAATCTAAATAAACCAACAATTTAAACTTATTAGGTATTGATAAATAAACTTTAGGATCAATTCAGGTAACAATGCCACTGAACGTTTTAAATTTTGGCTTAATATATTCATGTAAAGAAATGTGTATTGGATGCCACTTTTGTCCAAAATGATTACCGTCCAAACATTTCAATTATTCACGATTTGTTTAATTTATAGACAGAAAATTCAACGAATGTAGATATCACAACCAGTATAATTAAAATAAAATGCATTTAAAATTAGTATAGGCCTGATGATAAAGTAAATCAGTATTTCGAGAGTAACCTATTTATAATTTGACCTGAGATGCATCAGGCTAAATCTGGCACAATATGCGGTGGCCTTTATTTATTATTTGAAAATGTTACACTGTCATTCTTTTCTTTTGTACAGGCAAATACATTTTATATAAAATTACAAACACACACACACACACACACACACACACATACACACACACACAAAGAGCTAGGTATTCTCCACAATACTTAAATATATTTGTATATTTATTCAACTGTTTGACGGTGCTTAATGAATGGTGTGTTTCCCTCTCTCCAGGGTTAAGTGATCACATCCTCTCGGGGGGCTGCGCGGAAAAAAGAAAACATACACTTACTTGATAATCGTTGCACAATTGACCAAAGGCCCGTCGTTAACGCATGAACCTCGAGACCGTGATTAATTCCTGTAATACACGTCGAGATTTCTCTGTGATCTCCGTACACACGACAGGCGCACATTCACACCTACCGAGAGATAAAACACTGATGACCTCCGCGCGCTCAACGCGCTACTGATGAAAGCTGAGCAATCACAGTTATTGATAAGAAAGTTTGCTGATAGACAGAGGCCAGAATGAGGTCGCAAACTGTTGGCACTAGCCATGCGTCTGACAATATATTGGAGTAGGCTGTTTGCACACTCATGGGTGTGTGCAGAATCCTATTTTCTTTTTTTCTTTTCTTTTTTTTTTGTGATAGGCTAGATAATAATAATTATAATAAAATAACTTGGCAAACTGTGGAGTGATTTTCGAGACTATTTCATCACCTTGTCTGGGATAGTCGTTATAGTCCCACAACACTAATTGGGCCTGGCGTGGGGACAGAATCTGTGAGATTTACCCAGACACAGTGCGCAAATCCGACTAATTAGCCAACGATGTCCCGGTAAAAAAAAGAGGTTCAAGCACTTGTGAAATCCCACAATTCAGAAACGACTTTTCTCCCCAAATCTTTCAACTGTGTTAGGTTTAACGGTTAAGCAGACAGTTCAGGTAACAAACCCCCCTTCGTCACACGCTTTAAAGGTATGTGGACTTCAAAGGGTTAAGGGTACGAGCCTGTTCTCGGGAGCGAGTCCTGATCTCCTCTAATGACCCCCGTAAGTAAAAGTCAATTACTTCTGCGCCATGATCAGAGCGTCCAAATCCCCAGGGGAGCTTTGAGCTTAAGAAAGACTAATTAGGGCTATTTCACTTTTTATTTACCGCGGATCAGACTCTTTACGCTTCCTTAGTTTATTCGGGACAGAAATACACACAAATTAAGTGCCATCCTTTACATAGGCCTTCAGCTGGAAATGTGTCTAGCGACTTTACTTTTTTTTTCTTGACCTTTATGGAACTTTCAAAACATGACACACAGGCTGTGACTTTTAAATTAATTTAGCAGCTCTTTGACCTTATCCATTGTAACTAGAACCATATCTGGCATCCCTATAGTCTCGTTTTGTACAGTATTCACAGTAATCTAACACACAACACGTTGTTGCATTTCACGTGGTACTTACAAAACTGTGTGAAAAAAAAATCCTCCAGACGATATGAGTAACACTGTAAACACACCAAGCCTGTTTGCATGAGTGTGTGTGTGCTTGTAGTTCCTGATGAGACAAAGAGGAGTTATTGTGCTTTGTGTCTGTTCTCATCCAACCTGATTAAACAGTCGAGGCAGGTATTTCACCTGCTGTCTTTCGTCTTCATGGCCATAGGCATATTTTCGGCATGCAGAAGACGCCTACGCCAAAATGTACATGCACACACACTCATCTGGCAGGCTTGAGCATTGCTTTGTGCTCACGTTGGAGTATGCGCTTTCAATATGTCAGACAAGGTGCCTAGTTTGACAAGTGCACTTTATGTCTTGACGTGAGTGTAAGCGTGTTTAAAAAAAAAAATTTTTTAGGGAAGTTCCTTCAACCCTCTAAAGCAAGATGTTTCCAAGTAATGCATAATATAGGCCTATAGAAAACGGAAAACGCAAACAAACATAGTGTGTGGATTCTCAATAGATGTCTGGAGGTGTATTATTTTTGGGACAGTGCTAAACGCCCTTCATTAATTTTTCTCCGTTTTTGTCTCCTACAGAAAATTTCTGAAATCAGTCATGGGCAGTAAAACGCTCCCAGCACCCGTGCCCCTTCATCCTTCTCTGCAGCTGGCGAACTATTCCTTCCTTCAGACCTCCAACGGGCTGCATTTGCCTGCTGACCACATGCCCAGCATCTACAGTTTCAGTGCCTTGCACGCCGTCCACCTGCACCAGTGGACTCTGGGCTACCCACCGTTCACTTTGCCTCGATGTACCTTCTCCAAGCTGCCTGGCCTGGTGGATGCCCGCTTCCCTCTCCCCTCAATCCCTCTGTTTCCCCATCTTGTCCAGCCTGCCAAACAGGAGTCCCCCGGGCCTGGGTCTGGAGCGTCCAGCAAAAGCAAACCCCGTTTTGACTTTGCCAACCTGGCGGCGGCCGCCACGCAGGATGACGCCCTGAAGGCAGAAGATCTGAGCACTAACAACGGGCACGTGCGCTCGCCTTCATTAGGCTGCCTGCTGGATGTGGCCAAGCTCTCCTCACCGGAAAGAAAACCAAGCCGAGGACGACTCCCATCCAAGACGAAAAAGGAGTTTGTGTGCAAGTTCTGTGGCCGCCACTTCACCAAGTCCTACAACCTGTTGATCCACGAGCGCACGCACACAGATGAGCGACCGTACACTTGTGACATCTGTCATAAGGCCTTCAGGAGGCAGGACCACCTGAGAGACCACAGGTAAAGACATATCAGTACACTAATCATAGATCAGATGATTTAAAGCCGATATTGAAACACATTCCTGTTCATACCTGCCCATTCATAATGTATGGTATCACAAATTCTTGCCCACACACAAACACATAACTACCTTTTCCAATCATGACCTCATCATGCATTACTGCATAATGATATCCTCAGTCATTCCAGTTAGAAAATATTACAAGGTAAATGTAACATAATAATGTGCATATATACAAATACAAAAACAACTATTCATTTATATACAATTGAATGAATACTTTGTGTGTGTGTGTTTAAATCGTTGTGTATAACAATCAATTAATCTATGCACTTTTTTGTTTGATAAAAAACAAAAAACAAAAAAGAAGAAAAACTTTAGGTTCCTGGCAGAACAGATTCAGACAAACAAATCAGTTTCTTATTTATTTATTTTCAAACCACACCTGCTCTCGTGATTTATGACATTTGTTATTCCAGAACTTTAAGAATGGTGTAAATTAGTTGAGACATGTTGAACAATCTCCTCCAATTCTTCAGTAATGATCTTGGCTCTTTTCCTGACTGACAATTATCACTAGATATACTTCATGTTTATGATTTAATTAACAATTGCAGACTCAAAGATTTGTCATAACAAGACCGCTAACTATTGCGCCGTCTTTGCCATCATTTCACTAGCTCACATTTTTTGGCAGAAAACTGCTGTGCAGGATATATAATCCTAGAAAAGAAGCTCGGACATCTTTAAAATCTGTGTTGTTAAAGTTGTAAATATGCCTCCATCCATTAACAAATCACAACTGTTCTCTTTCTTTTGTTCTCTAAAGGTACATCCATTCCAAAGAGAAGCCATTTAAATGCCAGGAGTGTGGAAAGGGTTTCTGTCAGTCCAGAACTCTTGCTGTCCACAAAACATTACACATGCAGGTCAAGGAGCTCAAACCAGCCAAGATAAAGTGAGGGCATCTGTTTCAGTCAATGGGGACGCTATAAAACCAAACATAGTGACACCAGCCAATAACATTGTCATTCCAAGGCCACAGAGACTCCACTGAGGGCCATGGACCTCTGCGTACGGCTTAACGCACCAAAGATGGATTAGGCCTGACCAAAGAGCTTTCTGAAAAGGCATCCTTCCATAACCTACAGCCATGGTGCCTTAAAAGTTTGACTGATAAAAAGGAATGGAGAACCCGGATAAGAAGTCATGGAACTCAGCAGAAGCTTTAACATGGATTTAAGACAATCAAATTGCCATCTAGAGACGCCGACACCAAAGAGAACAGCTAGTGAGATCTGTGATTTTAGTCTGCACTGCTCCATTCCCAGTGATCTGTTGTTTGATTTTTGTAAACAGTGATTTTTTCCAGATATTGTTGACATTGTCGTTGATGAAGGCAGACTCTTCGGACCTATGCAGTTACTGAGAGCCCATCGAAGCTCTCGCATTTAAAACCCGAATTCAGTCGAGCAGTCATTTCTTCTAACCAAAGACACCTTCAATCATGTATTTCCTTCTTTTGTACAGATTCCTTTTTGTATAACTGATATTTGGCACTTTAATCTGATTATTGATTATTTACATATATCACTGGATTCCTTAAACTTATTTTTGAAAATAAATAGTCATTTCTGTATCAAATGCATGTTTGTCATAATCAATGCAATTCCTAACCAAATTCTTCTCAGCACGTTTCTGAAGTGAAAAAAAAAGTTAAACCTAGAGATACAGGGGTCCAACTGGAACACATAAAGGGGATTTGTCTTCACAGACTAATTCAATATTAAACATAAGCAGGGATAAACAATGTGCTCCACACTTGACTGAATAAATCAATAAATAATGATCCGTTGATGTGAAGACATGGATTGACTTCACATTTGCCCGGGGGGCGACATCTGCTGCTGTCCTTATAAGCATCTTGATTCTTTCTATGAGATTTAAATCACTGTAGCTTTAAAAAGCCATCAGAGGGCATGAAAGTACATGTATTCACAGAGAAATCAGAGCAAACAGACACACCTGCAAACACAAATCAGAGGTTGAATGGGGTGTTTAGAGAGATAAAAAGACTTATTCTAGACTGAGAAGGATTTTTCAGTAGTGTTAGATCCTCCACTCTAACCAAACACGAACTGATCTATTTTTAACCTTCAGAATTAGTAGCAAAAAGCTTCAAAGATCAAGGTTATGGAAAGGATCATCAGAGCCAGTCATTCTTATAGGCCCAGATGAATTGGACCATTACAGAAACAGCATTTCTCAACCGGCACTCTGACCCACGCACAATTTAAAAACACAAATGGAGAAGAATCTCTAAAAACTCACCATTCCAATTTCAGACCACAACATCAGATTTATTGCCTCTGCTATGGTGAGCAAAGTGCCAAAACACTTTCACAACATCTGTGATACAGTTCTTGCTCTACACCCAGAGCTGGTCTCTTGGGTTTGTTCACGGGAATGGAATATATGTGTTTGTGAGCGTGTAGAATGTGTGTGGGTTTGTGTATGATGTGAGTTTCCGTGCACAGTCATGATTACTTTCACCCTGACATCATCGCCCTTGGCTTGCAAGAAGTGGTCAACAGGCAGAGAATTCAGAATTCTTCTCAGAATCATCTTACAGTACTGTGAGAACTCCAATGCAAAGTTATGAAGCAATTTTCAAACAAAAAATATTATTATTATTACAATACACATCATAATCATTTTTGTGAAAACACCTTCTTATCTGATATTATTGTTATTAAATATAATAATGATAATAGCACTGGTTGTTGTTTTATGAATTGCTTTAGACTATAGTCTTTGATTAATTAACTAAAATTATAAAATTTTCCTAAAAAAAAAATAATTCAGCTTCATGACTGTAACACCTGATTGCAAAAGTAGCAGTTGAAGCAGGATCTAATCTGAGCAATATTAAAATGCATTAAAACTCATAAAACATACAGGCATAAAACATGGGACAGAATAACTAAGAACAACACAACAATAACGGACAACTGAACTGAACCAAGCACAGGGCTTAAATACACAGAACTAATTAGGGTAAACAGAAACAGGTGTGAACTAATCTGAAATCACAGAAACTAACCAGTGGCGGGAAAATGGAAACGAAAGAAAGTGGGTCAAACAAAGAAAACTAGAACAAACCCAACGTAGAACTGAACATACTGTACATGTGACATTAGCCCCCTTCCAAAAGGTGCTTTCTAGCACCACAGAAAAAATTAAGTCCAAAGAGGAGGGAGGGTGTGGGCTTAGGAGGTGGATGGCATGGAGCTGGACAGAGGCATGACTGATGGAACCACCACAGAGGAGATAATGGAAGGAGGAGCCAGGGTGGATGCAGAGGCAGAATGAGCCAGGGTAGAGATGACAGTGGGACAAGCCAGGGTGGAATCAGAGGCAAGAGAAGGCAAGGCAGAGATGAAGCCAGGATGGAACTCTTAAAATAAAAGCCAGGATGCTGACCCACAGCGGATTCAAGGGAGGAAGGATTCATGGTGGAGCCTTACCAGGCAAAGACAGTGACACGACAGACTGAGACAGAGCCAAAGGAGGTGGAGGCCCAGCCAAAGCCAAGGAGATGAAGATCCATGGTGACACTGAAGACCTGGAGGGCCAAGTTTGGAGATGCAGGCTCACTGGACCAAGGTGAAGACGGGGGGTTGGCAAGTTTTGATGTAGACAGTGCAAACGAAGACCAAGGTACAGCCAGAGGTAAGGGAAACCCGACTGAGCAAGAGGAATGGAGGGACAAGGTGCAGCCAGAGGAGTGGAAGTCTGTGGTAGAGCCAGAGAGATGGAGAGGCCCGGTGAAGTCCAACAACTGACAGAACCTGGTGGAGCCGAAGGAGTGTGGAGCCAAACTGGATCTGAAGGGTCGAGAAGGCAGAGATTGAGTCAAGGGCTTGGAGGACTGAGGCGGAGCCACAGGATCAAGACATCAGGACAGAGAAGGAGACTGAAAGATCCAAGGCTCAGCTACCTTGTAAAGTGGAGAACATTGAGAAAGAGCTGATGAGCTGGAAGGAACCATCAAAGGCAGAGCTGAAAGACTGAATGGTCTTGTTAAGGAGGTGGGAGAGGGAGACTGGGTGGGATTTATGACAACACAGGTGAATCAGAGCTGTACAGAAACGAAGTGTGGTGCCGAGAACTGAAACATGTAGAAAACACTCACAATCAATTAGCGTTTTATTTTTTGCTGCTTGTTGAGTGGATAAAGCTCCACAACATCCCCTCATACTACATACTCATACAGTTTGATAGCTAACTATGCCTTCATCAAGTAAATGCACATTATCAAACCTGTACTGCTGAGTAAATCCAATTACGCCTCTAGAGTGAGAATCAAGGCTGCAACTTTTTTGACAGGTGGGTGTGGTTTCAGAGCCAACAGAGGATACGCCACCAGTGTTTGAGAGCAGAGAATACTGCTTATTTTTAAAAGATTTTGTTAACTTTATTTACTTGGTGTGTTTTATTTCCATTCAGATTTGGCTGGGTGGTTAATAGCATATTTTTCCATGGTGTGACAAACTCAGAACACATATTTAATTTCACTTTACACAGACTTTAAACAAAACTCAGGATGCATGAAACACAGGACTAAACAACCAAGTATAATGCAACAAAAACAACTAAACTGAACCATACACAAGGCTAAAATACACAAAGAAGTAATCAGGGTGAACAGAAACAGGTGTGAACTAATCTAAAACCATAGAAGCTAACTGGTGGCAGGAAAATGGAAACAAATGGAACTGTGTCAAACACAACAAAACAAAACAGAACCGAACTTGGACAATGACACATTTCATGGATAAAATAATAAAATAAAATACTCAATATATTATTAATTTTATGCCAAACTCAGTGAGTGTTTTAGTAAAGAAAAAAAAAAAGTTGATCTGATTGCAAGGCAATGCATTTTCTTCAGCTGGGCATCATGGGTAAATGTTTCATTATGTGTCAACACATCCTGCCTCAACTTTTCTGTGACCAGGAAAAATGAAGAGATGGAGAGAAAGAGAGCACTCTGTATGAATTAAATCCTGTAATCTAAAATCCAGTGGACTAGAAGAGAGAAAAAACTGAAACTGAAGAGCTAAGCCTGAGGAAAAAAACATTCCTCCAAAGGAAAAGTCAATATGTTTTTCTTTATAATTATATACTTCCCAAGTTGACTGCAATCTAAAAACCACTGTAACAGTAAACCTCCACCTAAAATCCCCCTTTCCCCCAAAAATTCTGAGGACTATCATTATTTAATATGGGATGGTTTAACCGCCAACAACATTTCATGACCTATCAAAACTCATTCTCAGGTGCTTTTGGATTCATAAGCTTCGGAAAGTCAAGATTTATCCACAAAAACTCATTAAAGTTTAAAGGAAGATCAGACTGGAGCATTAAATCAGTTCTGACAGAAGTATTTATCATATTCTTTAAACAAACACTCTCTATGATGCTTCAGATATGGGATGTGTTACAGCAGCATCAGTTTGTTACATTCAGTGCAATCACTTTTAGACAAAGTCAGATAAGGGTTAGAGAGAAGAACAGAGCGAGGAGGAGGAGAGCGAGGGAGGGAGGGAGGTTACAGGATGGAGGTGTGCTTTGTCCTTCATTCTTCTGGCTGCCCGGAACACATCAGTCCATCAGCATCTCTAACTGACCCTCTGCAGAACAAGAGCCAAGAACACACACACACACACATTCAGACTTGCACCATTGCTTTGACTTCAAAACATTTTACACCCCATGAGTGAGCGCTGACGCAACCGAATCAAACAATAACACCACCACCATATTCCTGTAAATCCAAACATTGCTCACGCAGTGTTGCAAAAGCGAATACATCAGCTGGACACACACACTCGCACAAGCAGTGAGAACATTCTCAGCAAATGTCGCTGGCTGATGTATGATTTAGTGAGATGTTCAAGTATAGGTCAACTGGAGTGGCAGACAGTGGCTGTACGATGACACATTTACCACTCAGGAGCAGGTGACACATACACAAGTGGGCCACAGTGCACATGCACAGGATGGGGTGAAGTGTAGGCCAGCAGGATGGAGAGAGGACACACTGACAGACAGACGGACACACACAGGCCTCCTGAGCCCATGGCTTCCTCAGACTGGAGGAAGAGGAAGTGAAGCCAGCAAGATGTGGCCTTTAAAAAATGCACACAAACACAAACACACACACACACACACAATGAGAGAGTTTTATTCATTAAGTATTCTGTATGGACAAATTACATTTTATGTGTCAATGCTAATGACAATGAAAAATATTTTTAAACATGCTCAGGTTTCAAATGTATAAACAATATCAGTAAAATACAAAAATACTTGAAACAGTATTTTAACATTAACATTATAATATTAACGACTAGTAAAGGAATGTTTTGTTGTATACATGTTATTACATTCATGCTGGCAGAAGACTTTTAAGGAACTTTTTTGTAATATTGCTAAAAATGGCATCATTAAAAGAGATATAGCTATGCAGATTATGTATAATTTCATTTATTCCAAAATGTAACTAAATTACATAAAGCTGATTTATTTTTCTTTATTTTCTGTTTTGAAAAACAGATTTGGTTTCTGTAATTTTGGGAGCAAGTAAAAATTAATTGTGCATGTTATTGTTGAAGCTGTATTTATTTGGGTACTACAATGATCAATCTCCTCCCTACTATATAAAATTCACAACAAATTAAGACACAGATAATCCCCCCCAAAAAATTACAGCGTGTGAAAAGTACTACATTAAAATGGCTCACTAATGTAAATGTGGACACATACGAAAAGGAAGTAAAAGACGGTGAAAGATGATCCTGATGAAATGGTCTCAGATTGGTCAGTGACCTTATGACCTTTACACAGAAACGGAAACAATGTCACTGTCAACTGCACATGAAGCTTTCAGCTCTTCAACAGGAAAGACTGTCTGTGCAAGAGGTGAATTTGGGATAAATCATTGCACAAGTTTACAAGAGAGAGAAAGCTGGATGCTGTGAAACAGAGTGTAACTTTCATTAGTCAAAAGCAAATGGAATAACGCTGGAATTATCAAATAAACTGTCAAGTTTTGGAGAAATAATCAGTGCTTTTCAAAGGCCTTAATATGTCGACCCCGCTTTTCAAATCGTTCCTATGCCCTCTGGAATGAGCTAAAGAATCAGTGACACACACATTCACACATTATAAAGCTTTAAAGCATAAATAAGCCATATATCATAATAATACTAACATTGTTGATTAAAAAAATCTGACTGTGTGAGTGCCAGCTGCCGTAACGCACCAGCATCAGCTAGGTCAGATATTTCTCTTAAATTTGATGTGACTTTTATTTTACGCAGAGGCGCAAGTGAAAGCTTAGCTCTCATTAGAGCTGACCGGACTGGGAAACGTTCAGGCCCCGTAATAACCCAATGATTTCAGAACAAACCTCAACATCTTTGTTTTTGGTTACAGGCATAATTTAACTCGGCACGGATTCGGGGTCATGTCTGAGGTAAAAAAAAAAAAAAAAAAACCTGTACACAGCAGTATTTTAATCGGGTGTCATTTTCAGTTCTGAGCTGATTTCATTCGGGGAGTGTCTTCACTGAAGGTGAAGTTTATTGGAGAAGCAATCGTCTAAATTAAGACAAATTACTCTGCTCTGCAATGAGGTTTGCGGCTCTGAGATGCACGCAAACGGCTCGGTGCAAGTATGCAAGTAAATGTAGACTGATTCTGAAACTTTTATTAACCAAGGTTATTTCATCTTGTTAAAGAGCGGGCAGGAACGGCAAGTGTAATTGCAGAACAGCCATCCAATAATGATATACACCAAGTGTGCGGCTTCTGTAAGGGTAACCACATGATCATGACCATATTGTAAACCTCTAAAGCGCCTTCACACTACTGCAGTGCAGCGAGCAGAACATTTCACCTGCAGAAAGTCGAACACAGCCCTTTAATTACGGAGCTATCAATAGAGAGACTGCAATTACAAATCAGCCGGATTGGTTTCAAATGTGCAGTGTGCATTCGTGTTTGTGTTTGGAAGTGAAGTTACCAATAATAAGCAGGGAAATGCTTTTAGGTCCCATGTGAGAAGCACATGGGCAAAGTAAAAAGTGAATAAATGGGCTCCTGCTGAACTGAAGCAGTGGGGCAATGTAACAAAACAGTAAATAGAAACTGGACAATAAATCAAAGATTAAAAAGCTGCAAATTCCTCAAAAGAGCACTATTTATCAATCAATAAACTCTCATAAAGTGTGTATCAGATGATGGAGGAGGATGTTTTTTCAAACGCCGCACATTACCTCAGACCTGTCTGATCCTAACACAAGTGTTCCCATGCCCGAGTTTTATTTGATGAAATACAAATTTATTGCAATAAAACCGGTTTATGATATAATTTCAAGAAACAAGGGAGAATATAATTGAAGTATGATTTGACTGGGTGCGGAGCCTTGAGAAAAGTTAAAGCATGCCAGAGAGAAGAAAAGCAATTACGCCTGGAGCGGAATCCAAGGCATTACTGGTCAAAGACTACAGGGTAAAACGGCCCTGTTTGCAGTTTGCTTGGTAATTTCAGCTCGTTTAAAGACCATTGCACCGGTCTTTAATTTATCAAGCCTCCATATCAAAGCTGAAGGGCAGATATTGTACATTTGGACAATGATAGGCTATTTGGTTCCAGGTTTAAATCTCCTAATGGAGCTCACCCCTATTCAACCAAGAACCTCTCGTTTCACAATGCAAAAATATAGACGGAGCGGGTAAATAGTTCGATTTTTGCGCTATGGCACAAACTATGTCTAAAATTCATAATTGCTGTTTGATTAAATTTAACCATTGATATTATCAAATGCAAAACGTGTGTGCAGTTTGTTTCAATTAAGCACACGTTTCCTTAGTGTCCTGTAGGTATAAAGTTTCCTATAGTCGGAATCAGTGTGACCCTGTGATTCCTGATTCAGTTTGTTCCTGGTTAACAGTGCAAGCTGATTTCTTACAGCAATCCAACTGTTCCGCAAAGCACATTCCCCCGCTTTGCAAGCAAACAGTACACACCACAAACACTTAATAACACTCGCTAAAGAAAGGTTCCTGTAGTACATGTGGCTATTGACAGCACACAATGTACGTCATTAATGAAAAGCCCTTGTTTTAAAAGCAAAAGTGTCATTTGCAATTAGCGTTGAGGAATTCCTCATGACCAACGCCTTATATATTAGCTGATGTATTCTGTGCTATTTACCCTGAAATATGTGAATTAATGGAAGAAAAGACAAATAGCATTTAAATCAGCACACTGAGTCCTCTCATAAAACTTTTCCCTGCACCGGGACAAAAGGGCCGACCGTGTCGTGTTCTAGTTCAGACTGATATTCGAAGCACTACCGCGCCAGTTTCACAGACCTTTGGAAGGACCCTTGACTGTATGCGGAGCCTCAAACAAGTTATTACACCCCCGTACTCTCTGGCTCAACACATTACTGTTTGGCAGCGCGAGTTGAAATAAGGCAAACGATTAAATAAATCGCTTAATTGGTCATTAGGGACACACTAACATGAACCCTGGCTCACCGGTGTCACATGTCGAAACTCCACCTGTAAATTTGCTCTGCAAACAAGAGAAACATTACTTTTTATTGCCTCTCAAGTGGCTGGATTCATGTTTAAAATAATGATTACTTGTGTATGAGAGGCAAACTGCAGATATCTTCATCTTAAACAAATCTAGGGGACTAGAATCCAGCAGAGAGGGGCATGAGAACTGAAAACAGGGCTGGACTCTTTGAGAAAAAGAAAGAAAGGATGAAAAAAAAAACAGAACGGAACAGATAAAGACATCTTTTTGACAGCAAGGAAGAAGTCCAAAAGGGTAGAAATAGATGTTTATGAACTGAACTGAATTGATTAGTAATGTCCCTGTCACAGCATGCTTAGTGTGGTATACTGCAAAATCCATTCAGTAGCTGGTGCTGTTCTCACCGATTCCATTATTTATTGAGATAATTTGCCCTGTTCAAAACCCCTTTTTCCAAATTTTGGCTAATTATGATTACGCTTAGACTATGATTAAATTACTCTCAGCTCGTTAGTTTAAATTCATTTTGCATGCAGTTTTTCCCTGCAAAAATAGAGCATAAAATGTGACAAAAAAAAAAATGTCAGCAGATACCGACATGTCCATGAACAAACATTTCTTCTGATTCATTTCTGATGTGTAATTGTTTGATGTATGTGAACTCTAGTTTTATGATGAACTTGTGTAACTGCTTTATGTCAGAAGATTAGAACAGTAGTACAAAGAGAGCAAGAAAAATGTTTATAGAAAGAGGAATAAAAGGCTAGATAGAGCTGAAAGAGAAATCAAATGTTTGTCTAACTGATCGAGCAGACAAGCAAGTTACAAGTAAATGAGAGGAATAAACTATTTTGCCAGTAATAGTTTGTGTTCAGTAGTAATGGAGTCATTTCAAGCAAGAAAAAAAAATTCCAACACTCCGGTCTCAGAGAGAATTACAGAAATCTGCTGGCCTCTTGTTGAGCAGTTTGGTCAATTCGTCACAGTGGATTCTGTTACATGGTAGAAATGGTGTGTGCTGTCTACCGTACTGTGGTTTGTTCATTAAACCTGAACACAATCTCTCTCACCAAACTAATCAGAGGCCTGGCCAACCACAAACTACACAAATGAGGAAGATGATCGAAAGTGATTGTGATGATTACATTCTTACAAATTAATAAAGACAGACACAGTTATTATCTTTATAACTGTGGAATAAGATAAAACTAAATGCATGAAATTTGAAATAACAGTTTTCTATTTTAAAATGTTTTAAATTGGAATTTATTCGTGTTATATTGAATTTTCATAAGCCAGTATTCAGTGTCACATGATTCTTCAGAAACAATTCAATATGCTGATTTGGTTCTCCAAACACATTTCTTATTGTCATTGCTGAAGACAATCAAAGACATGCTGTGATTCAGTTTTTCTGAATTCTCTGATTAATAGAAAGTTCAAAAGAACAGCTTTTATTTAAAACAGAAATCCTCTGTAACAACATTATTCATGTCTTCAGTGTCACTTTTGATTAATTTAAAACATCTTTGCTGAATAAAAGTACTAATTTCTTTAAAAAAGAAAAAAATCTTACCGACCCCAAACTTTTGAATGGTATTGTGTATTTCACATGTATATGCCAAGAGCATAATTAAAATCATAAGTGTTAACACGACACATCCTGCTGTATTCTAACACTTGCAGTTTCTTGCTTCCTATAAATAACTGATACCAGTGTGGATAGCATTTCACCGTCCTTGTTGTTTAGGCTTTCTGGGCCTGCCGAATGTTTAGCACATTGCTAAAGAATTCAAACTCCAGCTTTGGCTGCCACTGATGGTTCATATTTTGGCCCTCTAATGCAGAGAGGAAGTACATATGGAGCAATAAAAATAAAAGCCAAAATAAATCAGAGCAGTTGCACAATAATGTAGGCGTTCATGCATTTTACAAGACAGAAGAGAGGCCACAGATTTTCTTACTCTGTTTTTTTTTTTCTCTCTCTTCGATCAACACTTGTTGGCATGTGTTTGCCCTAATATGCAGAAATATTAGACCAAGCTGCGAGTGGCAATCTGTCTGTCATAATAAAAAAATATGAAACACGTTTGCTGGAATATGTTTATGATTGAGGCATTAGATTCGAAAATTTCAGTGGAGTAAATATAACTGTGCTCATTGCTTACTCAATACAATTTTTATGTATTTTATGTATTTTACACCCTCCACTTGTTCTAAACTGATATTAATTTCGTGCTTCATCTGAACACAAAGAAGATACTTTCAAGAATGATGGCAGCCATTAACTTGTATAGGAAAAAAAAAATACAAAAATTGTGGCTAGTGTGACTATGGCTAGCGTCAACTGTTTGGTTACCAAGATTTTTCAAAACATCTTCTTTTGTTTGCAACACCCCTAAAGAAATTTACACAGCTTGCGGCTTATTAAAAGATGACCGAATTTTTATTTTTGGGTGAACTATCGCTTTAAGATAGAACGCTTGGAAAATTAAAGATTGCTCGGGTTGTTTCTATGCAGACTGCAAAACAGGTGGCTCAGAAACTGAGGGTCAGAGAGGGTCGTCCTGAAACGGCTCTATTGAAATGTTTCCACTGAACACGGTGAGCTGTTGGAGTCCTGCGGGGTGATCTGAACAGGATTGGGGCTGACATTCTGCAGGTTTAGAAGTTGGCTAGCAGCAGACAGATTACTGCAATACTGACATGTTTGTTTAATTATGTTTAAAAGTACAGGAAGGCGATCTCTGCCAGGAATATGTGCTGTTTTTGAAACTAAAGAAGAGAAAAACTACCAACAAATAAATACTTTCCCCTGAAAGCAGCTGATGCTCGGTAATACAAGATCACAAAGCATCCCTCATCTGCAGGAGCTGTGTGTGTACGTGCAAAAGTGTACATCTGTGTCTACATAAACCAGTGTGCTCGAGCTCAGAGCCGTAACGAAGATTTCCATCATCACTTTCTGAGCGCTGGAGCTGGTGGAAATACTTTTAGTAAAGCTGCACCTTCACAAATCGAACATACTGACTCTATAACTACCGTCACAATGGATAGTTAATGATCTGTCGGTTTCTCCTGTAAAATCCTGTACGTACAGAACGGATTGCATTTTCATTTTCAAATTAGAAGCAGATACAGCGAACAGACCCGGCTGCCCCATTGAACCACAGGGGAATGTTTTCCCTTCTCCTATTCACAGCGTGAGAGCTCTCCCTCCTAGAGGGACATGTTTGCATGTTTTTGTAGGTACAGCTCAAATGTAAATATTACCCCTAATGTTTGAGCGATACCTCTGGCTCCGAGTGTCTGCTCCTGTGTGTGTGTGTGTATGATTTAGGGCTTCTCTGTGATTTGCCTGATTAGGGTCAGTGGTAGGGATGCTTCCCCACTGACAGCCCCCCACGCCTCTGCTCCTGTAGAGTTTAAAGAGAGATTCAAAGGTGGGAGCAATTACTGTCTGATTATCTCTCAACTAAAGCCTGGATTACCCGAGATCCTTCTAGTAAATAAACACAACTTTTTACATGTAGAGAACAAAGCAACAATATTCGAGAGGCCAGGGCATGTTGCCAAAAAAAAAAAAAAAAAAAAAATTGCAATATTACACCGTATATATTTTTTTTTATAATAATAAAAACCATAATAATGTTTTATTTTACTATATTATATCATAACAACAATGATAATGATACAATTGACAGATTTATCAACTATAATTATTGTTATCAAAAAACAGCTTGCTTATTTTGTTACAGTTCTCTTAGGGGGAATTTGTGGCCTAATGGTTAGAGACTCCTAACCTTAGGGTTGTGGGTTTGAGTCTCGGGCTGGCAATACCACAACTGAGGTGTCCTTGAGCAAGGCACCGAACCCCCAACTGCTCCCCGGGCACCGCTGCATAAATGGCTGCCCACTGCTTGGGGTGTGTGTTCATGGTTTGTGTGTGTTCACTGCTGTGTGTGTGCACTTTGGATGGGTTAAATGCAGATCACGAATTCTGAGTATGGTTTCACCATACTTGGCTGTATGTCACATTACTTTCACTTAAATTTAAACAATTTACATGTCAACCAAACTAAAATTTCCTTATATTATATTACATTATATTGTATTATAACATTATAGTATATTAATAATACTACAATTGTCATACTTATCAACTATATTTTTTGTTAGAAAAGAATGTATTGCTAATTTTATTCTTAAATTGGGCCTTAAATGTAAACATTTTTAACATCTGTAAACCAAACTAAATGTGGAGTATCAAACAATATGCTTCATAAATATTAATCATTATTATATTATACAATTGTCAGATTTATGCACTATATTTTTAAAGTGACATCAAGTTTTTGTGTTTCATAATTGTTTAAATGTTTTCTGAAAAGTCACACAGATTAATGGTAGCTTTCCATTGTGAAAACCTAAACTGAAGTGGTCAACAATACAATATTTTTACTGGGCAAAATGGTGATAAAGAAGCTTTTTGTAGTCCAGGCTTTTAGGTATACAGAAACTGACTTCAAATCAAATCAAGTGTGACAACTAACCCCAGTTCCCCCTATTTGATATCCAAATAATTGAGAGATATTAACTGCTTGATTTGAGGTAATGAAAGAAAACATTCTCCTCTGAACATTTTAATAGGACACGGACACACACAGATTGTAACGTCATGTGTGCATTGAGAAAGATGATGAATTGTTTCAATTTTTGTTAAGAGTTACAGCTTTACCTCTTTGCCAAATCTCAGCTCTAAAACAAACCAAAGAACAGGAAGGGAGAGACCCATTAAAAGAAGGAAGATGGGAATAAAAAAGGTGGAAGGAAGATAAAAACAGTTAACTTTTTGACGGAGAAAGATTGAGAGTGGGAACGTGTAGCAAAGAGAGCGCAGTAAAAGATCAAAGACCCCAAAAACAGCAAAATGTAGACCGCAGAACAGAATGAGGGAAAGAGAGAAAGAGAGAGAGAGAGCTAAAGAGGACAATATATACAGAGAAAGATTAAACAGAGAGGGAGAGGAATATTATCTATGCAGCAGAACACAAATCAGATTTTAATAACCACATAATTGCTATTATCATTTTTATTATTATTACAAGTTATTCTTTTTCTCCTCCATGTATATATTGGTGGACTTTCCTCATTCTCTCTTCAGTGAAGTCTTTCTGGCACTACACTGGCCAAGCTGGCACACTTCCCAACAAAAGGAACTAGGGATAGAAAGATTAAAATAAAAAAAAAAGTGTGGGAAAAGGTCTGGATAGGTCTACCAGAGATAGAAGACAGGATCTGTGTTTCGCCAGAACATACCTTACATGCTAAGAGTCCTGCGACACCAAGAAAGGGGACGATTTCAATCGCTCCAACCATCAGTTTCTGTTTAGCGATTTCAAACTTTGCCATTGATCATCCACCCAGAACTTCCCGAGATCTGAGAAGTCACGGGCAGGCTGCTCCCATCAGAAGCTGCTCTGGCGTTCTTCAGCCTATAAATCTCAGCAGCTTTTATATTTCTCTGTTCATCAGAGCTCTGAAACTGTTCCGTATGTCTCTTTCCCTCTCCGCTGTTAAACGTCATGGGCCTATGCTATTCGTGCTGAGACGTCCAGATTGGGTTGTGTGAATGCAAGACAGCTGGACGGGGTTACACACATAATAGCAAGCAGGGCACTTTGGGTGGAGGACACTTGCCGAGCGGAGATGCCTTCAGTTTGGACATCTTGGAGGAAGAGACGGAGAAAGTCAGAAGGCTCTTTTGCAGATAAAAAAAAAGGTATCAAAAAGCATTATTCTAAAACAAAACAGTGCTTTTTGCAAGTCTTCTAAGTCTTTCTTGTGTGACAACATTTTCTACTGTATTGAGTAACTCAGAACCTGGTGCTAAACACAGCTAAACAGTTGCACTAATGAATACGTGACATCTTGTCCCAAACATTTGTGTAACTGGAAAGTCGAATTAAACTCTTCATGAGGCAAGTTCTCCATGTATATTTATGCTCTGATTATATACTTGAATTGCTGACAGGTTTTAATGAACAATCTCTGCTGTTCTCTTGCTGCATATGAAAACCAGCTTTCTGTTGTTAACAAATCAGCTTTGCTAAAAAAATTACTAATGAAGATTTGGCTTCAGATTTCTTTGGCTTCTTTTTGATTTTTTGATTTACCTCTTCTTGTGGTGCAGGTGATGTTGTTCACAGTAATGAGTTGTGAGAAGAGACCGTATGAACATCTTCTTCCATCAGACACCCGATACAAACAAATGCTATTTTAAGCAGGAAACATTCATTTCAGGAGAAAGGCCTCTGGGACGGCAGCACAGGAAGCCGAGCCTTATTTCTGCTGCTTGAGTGGAGACAGTGATTTGTAAGATGGGGGCAGAGTTGGGAAAGTGTTCTCAGGACGTCCCATAAAGTGCGACTGTATCAGTCGTTCTAATCTAAGTTCAGATGTTTGGTTTGGGTTTGACCTGGGGTCGTCTTCACCCCTCAATAAAGTAAATGGGGACCTGTAGAGTCGACATGCTCTGGGAAACAGACTGCATGAGATAAAAGTTTTGACTTAAGGCTCATCCGAATTTTATAAAGATGACCAAAGGCCCAAGGAAAATGTGCTCTCTCAGAGTTGTCTCAGATGCTTCTCCTGCAATTTCTAGGGAGAAAAAATAAAATAAAAAAATAATTTAGTCCTATAAAAACTGGATTTAAAAAAAATCACATTCAAACTGAAATCTGTGACATTTTTAAGGAGAAACAATCATGACATTAAAGAGATATAATTTTAGATTTTAAATGAACTTAAACAAATGTTCTTTCCTAATGCAAAATATTTAAATACTTATGAAACATGATTAGTCAAAAGCTATTTTATGCTGCCTTTTGTTTGTTTTGGCTACCTTTAGATGGTAAAATTGGATCTGGATCAGTACCACATCTGAATGCTACACGTCTGGCTACTGATTAGCCATTCAACTAATGGCTAATACTTTTCCATTATTCTAATAGCAGTCCAAATGCTACCAGACTAAACTCTTCAGTTATTACCTGGAGTAGGTGCAGGAAAATATTGACGCTGTCTCTTCCAGAAAGGAATAGAGGCTTCTCTGTAATCAGCACTGCTTAGTGATAATTGCCCTTCAAGAAATACACAAACAGAGCAGCCCCATTGGCTACTAGCTGTACGGCTGCCGGCTGAAGACCTGGCATCTATGTTGCCTGTTTCTGATTCTGTGCTTTGTAATTTTAAAAGGCCGTTCCCCAGGCGAATGGTCGCTCCAGTTATGGACATGCTCGAGATGGTTTTGGATTTCCTCTGGTTTGATCAGAATGTTGGCCGCTTCCCTAATTTTGAGTCATCTCAGTGCTCTTCTCCTGCTGGACTATAAATAGCCACTGTCAAGGCGGACCTGTCCCCACTGCTCCTCATCAGAGGAAATACCGCTGGTTTAGTTCAAGGGCTTTAAACGACAGCGAAGTCTCAAAAGGGAAACATCAATGTAGCATCTTTTATTCTGCATTAAAGAAATGTCGCTCTTGTGACATTCTCCCCCCAGTTTGAAGGATTATGTCAAAGCCTTTGAAAACTTTGGATAGTATCACCTGGGCAAAATACAATTAATTAAACACAAAGATATGTATAGTAGCATAATATAATTGAACCGTTACAGCACAACAGCAACAGTAACATGCAGATCAACACACAGTCACAATAAATGACTCCAAAAATGCATTAAATAAATACACAAGCAAGCATACATTTCAAGATTGTGGTGCATGATTAAACATACATAAAGATTTGTATTATTTTAGAGCTAAAATGTTTAGCTCAAACAACACAACAGAGTAATTTGCGAGGTTTTTTGTATTTTTCAAGTGTGTGAAATTGCAATGAGAAGGGTCCTGTAGCCCAGCAGGTGAGCTGATAAGCAAAACTAATGAGATGATGCTCTGATGATGGTAAAGATGAAACACTTTGATGTCAACAGAGTTCACAAGCTCCTGCTCTGCTCTGGATTGGTACCAATCAGATAACAAGACACAAGGGTGGGGGTTATTTACCTTATCAAATCTATGGCCTCAATACAAGTTAAAGGATTCAACCAAATGGGCAATTCTCTTCATGAATGAGTCTGACCATTCACACACACTTAAAACTTTTATTTTCATCAACTTTTAATTTAATTAACATTCAAATTGTGAAAAAACAGTACTATTGAGAAATTGTATTGCTTTAAACGAACTGTTTTCTATTTTAATATATTTTTAAAATATCATTTTATTATTTATCAATGCTGAAAACAGAAACCATGATACTGATTTTTTTTCTAATAAACTGATGAATAGAAAGTATTTTTATTTTGTTTTATAGAAATCTTTTGTAATATTCTAAATGTCACTACTGTCACTTTAATCAGTTTAATAAAAGAAAATCATACAGGTATCAAACAGTTGAACAGTAATATATATTTTATATTAAATAATTCAAATTAATTCAATTATTTAATCATTTGACAGCAACAGCTTTCATTATAGCAAGTAGCTATATTGTGTTTTTGTCTTAATATCGTTTTCACATTTCAGGGAAAGAGTGATGGGATGCAAACATCAGACATCTTTATAAGATCAGTTGTACTCAAAACGTGATGTTTTTTGCCAGTAATGAGAAACACACCAATCATTAAAACAAAAGCTTTCAGATAAGTTTGCACACTATCACGGTGAACTAAACGCTTTTTTTTTTTTGACCAATGGAATGCAGTTCTTTAATAGCTTCAGGGGTTACCATGCTTCAGTGACCATGAGCATACGCACAGGAAGTTTCTCCACATGTCCACTTCTGATCCACACTTCCTATTTATTGGTTCTGTCAGCTTGTAAGAGTCCATACTTGTGTGTGCGGTATTTACTGTTATTTGAGAAGCATGCCCTCTCTCCCTTCAGCAGTCATTTTCAACTGATAAGGCAGAGGTGAGGGAAGAGTCAGCCAGACTCAAAGCGTTTAGTTCAGACCACCCTAATATCCACACATGAATCCTGTAAAACCGCATGCCCCTTCAGGGGTCCGTGAGAGATGAGGTGGGTCGACCCAGCCTGGCATGAGCATAAACACACGCAAACACGTATACAAACACAATAATCCTGAAGCCCGGACTACACATCCATAACTGATCTCCTTACCAAAGGCTTCTTATCCTATTACAGCACAACAAACTGCTGGAAACAAATTCTAAGCAGTTCAGAAAGTCAAAGTTTAGTATGAAAGCAATTAGTGGATGTAATTTGTGTGTTAATTTATGTCACCATACACCGAAGCCGCTGGGTGAAGTTTGGGGGTTTAAATTAGGGGTAGTTTGTTAAGTGCTGACCTGGGGAGGTGTGAGCTCCCAGGGGATCGTAGTCTGGCTCTGGCCCCCCTGATGGTTCCTCAAGAAAGGAGGAGGTGTGTGTTTATACAACTTTCATTACAGGACCATCCCTGCATCACCCCCTAAAAACAAATGAATGTCCTACAATCCACTTACCCCCCTGCTACCTATGCACTCGTAGTACTGCTGCTGTTTTTGCTTGCTCTCTCTCGCTGTTAACACAGTGTCAGATCTAATTAGTTTGCTATAGACATATAAGTGCCAAGAGAGACAAACATAAACTAAAATCATTTCAGACACATAAAAAAAGCCAGCTGAAACCCCCCCCCAAATTATGATAAAAGCAAACACTGTCACATATACACTCACTAACATTCAGTGAGGCCTACACACATATAATTAATGTTGCGATGAAACAAGTGGAGACAGATTTTTTTTTTAATTATTATTCAATAAATTGTAAAAGAAAAAAAGTAGGGTGACACTTGGTTCAATTCATCGGTTGTTGATTGGTTGATACAGGCAGAACTGAATAGAAGTATGAGGGCAGGGCTTATAGCGATGGAATGAATGGAGAAGTCCAGTACACATCACTAGAGAGAAATCTACAGAAGATTGACAGTTTGATTAAAAAAATTATGTAAAAAAAAAAAAAAGTTCACAAAAAGCTAAATAACATGCATTAAGAAAATAGATTATTTTATTGCAACTTTAAAGGTCAAATGTGTGATTCCTGAATCACTAGCAATAGCTAGTGGAACTGCAAAATTAGTGTAAAAAAAAAAAAAACTATGCATGTAGTAATGCTTGTGCGGTGTTTGCGTGCAATTAGATGCAATATTTGTCAAATAAACAGACAGAGATTTCAGATATTTTCATGTAGAAAAGGAAAGTTTTCCTACTTAATATAGTGCCTGTAAGAAGTACAGAAGTACCTGGTTACTCTGTTCAATATAATGAAAGTAAAAAAAAAAAAAAATGCAATAATAATCCTAAGTGCTGAATCTTTTTATGAATTGATTGCTCTGATGATGTCATACTGGGCACTTTAATGACATTTCTATGAGTGCTTTAGTGACCTTTTGAAGATTAAAAGCATTAGTCCTCGTTCACTATAATTGCATGCACAAGAGCAAATATGACAATATTCAAAACTTCTGTGACAGTCAAACAGTTCTGGAACAACACAAAGGTGAATAAATGATGACAGAATTTTCACTTTTGGGTGAACTATCCCTTTAACTGGATTTTATTTCCCATCAGCAAAAGGGAGAGAAAGGGGAAAAAAGAGGAGAGTGGGAGCTGTGTTTTCCTTCTTTTCTCTCAGATACATGAGATATCTGCTCACCACAAGAGCCCTTCACACTGTCTTCACTTGGAATCTCTCTCTTTTTCTTTCTTTTCTCACTCTCTCCACCATCTCGTTCAAAAGAAAAAGAAACCCCATTGACTTAGACCTGTGTGACCTGGAACTAGGTGGGGGTTCATATACTGTACTGTGTGAGTGGGCATTCCTATATATATGTAAATAAATATTCTTGTGTCTGTGTACCCCTCATCTGTGGGTGGATATGAGAGAGGGGTACTGGAACATACATGCAAGCATCCCCAGAATCCTTCAGCTTGGCCAAAGTTAACAGACAGGAGGGATTCGGTATCAAAGCGTTGATATTTCATTCCTCACACACATACACACACACACACAGATTCTGGTGGGGTCATGAGGACGAGGCCTCCCACAGACTATTTGAATACAGAAATGTTTAATTGAGAGCAACAGGGAACACAGGTTACGAGGCCAGGATATACATATAGATATATAAAGAAAAAAAATCTCTCTTATTCTTCTCTCCTGCACATCAGTTCAAACCCCTGCTTATGTCTCGCTCCATATATATTATTTCTTTTCTACCTGCCCTTGACCCTCTTTAGGGCTGTCTGAAATGTGTTTTCTCTCACAGCTTGTTTGGCTTGTGTTTAATAGTGACATAAAGCTGCATCAGAATACAAGATGAAACACTCTTGGGTGTTTTATGAACATGAATAAGTGCGCATCTGCGTGCAGCCTGGAGTGTACAGGGACCTGTGAGGTTCTCTTGCGCTCCAAGTCTGTTCACAAACGCGAGAGTGATAATTTACAGAGTTCTCAAGGTCAGGAAATACAAACAGTGTAATTGAAGACGTTCAAAGAAATCTACGTGACTAACTATTAATAAGCAGCAAATTAGGAACTTATTGTTTTTATTTATCCTACAAAATAGTATATAAATATATATGTGTTATATAATATAACTAAATATAAATAAATATATTCTAATGGATTTGTCAGGACATGATTGCGCATGTGCTTTTTTTAACCTTTCCATTTCCCTGTAATTTTGATCATTTGTCTTGGGGAAGGTGTGCTGGGGATTTTGGTTCCCCCTCACTGCCAGCCGTTATACACATAAATTAATCAGCTTATGAGAGCCTCGGGCCTAACTATTCATCATGAAGACCTGCTCTTATACGGCGCAAGAGCTGATTTAGGTATTGTTAGGTTTCTGTTTAATAGAAAATGACAGTGAAGTAAATCTACATGCTTGAATGCGAATACAATGTTTATGTCCTAAAACCGCATAAGTTGAACCGTAACACCATGAGGAAGAAACATGGCCTGTCAGGGTCAATCTTAATGAGAGCAAAAGGGACTGAGTCTTACTTCAGCTGAGTAAAATGAGTCTGCATACTTCCACATTCATATTCTTATCTTATATCATGATGTGAGGACAGAGGACTGAATATCATTTTTTATTCCATTTCCATTTGAAATGAGGTACTACTTATTGCATGTTACATTTTTTTTTTTTTTTGAAGCTTGTGAATAAAGGGCCTCTAGCAAAGACTTTAAACTACTCCTTCTGTAAAAGGCTTTTAAATTTAGCTGTTTTTAAGTGCTCCGGCTGGTCTGTTTCTGATTTCAGCCGACGGAGTTTGAATCACAAAGGGTTGGAGTGGGTAATACAGATGGCACGAGTGCTGATGGCCATTTTCTTCAAGGGGGATCTTTTTTTACTGCTTGTTTTTTTGTCTTTCCTCAATTTATTTTATTTTTTTATTGTTTTTCTTCCCTGCGAGAGAGACACAGTTAGCTACTTCACGAGGTCAAATTACTGATGACATGTTATGTTAATAGAACAAAGAACAAGTCAAATTGGACATAGCAAGAAATGGACATAAACGTGCACACACACAAATCCAGGGGGCTCTGCTTTGATCTGAACGGTTCCTGGGCCTGGTGCTTAAAAGAGCTAACCGAAACAGAAGACTAAGTTTCTCCATCCTGCTTCATCAAATGATTCATCCCCGAGATTCAGAAAAACAGAAGATTTGAACTTCCTCTGCTACAGGCCCACAAAACACAGTCACTAAGGGTGTGTCACGAAAAAGCATAAATTCACTTCGACAATCCCAAACATCATTCAAAGACGTGGGTCGGTTATGACAGGTTTCAGTGTAATTACACACATTTTTCTTACAAATGTATAATGGAACAATCTCCGCAATCCCTTACGTGAGATTTAATGTTATTTTCCAAGTATTTTATTTTGCCTATTACGGACTATGAGAGCAGGGTGTGAGTAATCATATGGATTTACTTTGTCATGGACACCCGCAAAACATAAAAATACCCCATGAATTGTGAATGACCCCTGACTTTTATTATATTACAGTAAACTGATTCTTGCTTGGATCATTTGTCCACAGACTCATGCTAGGAATTTTTTATTTGGTTACCTGATTATGTGTAGTTTAACTGTGGGTAACTTGGGTCTTTTGAAAATCCAGAGAACAAAATAATTATATATATATACATATATATATATATATATATATATATATATATATATATATATATATATATATATATATATATATATATATTACCATTAAAAAGTTTGGGGTAAGCAAGCTATATTTTACTTTAGAAATTTACTTTAGAAATTCAAGAGTCTGGAATAAGGTCATGTTTCCTTTAAACAACACAAATCCTATTTTAGTCAATCTACTCCTAAAGGAAGAGGCTCTAAATTAGCAGGCTGAGTGGATGAAGTTCAGTTGTCACCTGTCGGCTGAACATTAAACAGGAAGTCAAACAGAGGCCTACAAGGTGTGCTGGGCTCGTTCTGGTTTTCGTCCTTCAGTAGAAGCAGGAACTTCTGTTTTGAGTGATCGCCCCATTTTCTCACGACAGATTTCAGGATACAGCTCAGGATAAAAGATGTCCAGCAGAAGGGTTTATGTCTTGGTGAGCTCAAACAGTCACAGAGACATATTTTTTTCCGTAAATTTGCCGCTCTGAAAGCTTGTACAGTGCTATCCATCATATCAATGACTTCCTGTGAAACAAAACACAATGGACAGAAGTTATCGGAGGATACGGTGACACCTTTTCATCTTCTGCCCGAAAAACTCAGACGCCAGCCGAGTTTAATATAAACTTTAAACATCTTGAAAGTGAATAAGGCACAGCACACAATGAATCACACAACACAGGGCTCCGGATTTTGGTGCGTTTCTGGATTTGTACCTGAATTCTCTCTAATCCATTCTCAAATACCTCAAAACAGTTTGGTGTTATTCTTTCAGCTTAAGACTTGGCAGGTGTGTAACCGGACCCACGTTAACAGTCTGACAGATTATTCCATTTCTCTGCAATACCATTTTTAAAGGGAGGATGATAGAGGGAGCAAGAGGAGGAGGGGGACGGGAGGATTTGGCAGATGAGTGTACTCTGCAGGTGTTGGGTAATTGGATAAACACAAAGCAGGAGAAAAGGAATTCCTCTTCTTTTTTTTTGAAAACCGAGAGCAGCAAAACAACTTTTTTTTAAAAGCAAATAAAAAAGAGAAAGACATTATTTGGCTAAAAAATAATAACTCGCATGATCCGATTTAGGTGAGATTGAATGCATATTTGCTTGCATTCAACTTTTGCAAAAACGTCCAACTTTTTCAGGTCACCGAATTGCTTAATGCTTCTCAAAGCATCGGCCTCTAGAGGCCGCGGAGGAATGCATGATGACAGAATAAAACCTTACTTTCTATCTCCCGTCCCTTCTCCCTCTCCTTTCCTCTGTTTGAAAGTCTTTCAAAAGATACACCAGAGAGTAAATAAAGAAAAAAGCGATCGCAGCGAGAAGTCGCCCCTCTGCCGGAGCGGGAGTTTATCTTAAACTCTAACCACAATAAAACTGGCGGGATGAACAGAACGACAATGAAGACCGCTGACGCTTCACGCCAGTTTGATAGTCCTCCAAAACTAACACCCTTCTGAGACACACACACACACACACACACACACATTTGGAAAGCTCCCTTCAGTCAAGGTGTCTGAGTGAAATGGCATCTCTGTGAAGCTCTAGACAAAACATTTGTCAGTATGTTGTTTTGTCAGAGGCAGGGTGGCACTGACATTTCAGTGGAAACGTTTGGCTCTTTGTTGTGGTCACACTGCGCCCTGGAAATGTTTTTGTTCAGCTCGTTTCACACAGAGCTGTCATCCCCAAGAACTGAGATGGAAACATGCAGCTGTATTATTTAAACGAGAGATAGGAAATCTTGATACAGGTGTCTGAAATGGCAGTCCACCTTTCCAACGCCGCATGAACGTACCGAGTTAGAAAATTTCCCCCTGTAAAGAGCCGGATTTCAATCCAAAATGCATTTGGAAATTTTTACTCGCTGACCTCCCTCATGACGAACCGTAAAAAACCCTGTCAGACATCTAATTACATGAGTCTCTATGTGCACCGTGCGGGAAATAACATTTGCAGATATTCCATCCACCTATAAAAACAAAGGGAATGATGAGCTTCCTAATGTTTAATAGGAAAATTAAATGGCCTTGATTCATTGACTCCTGGTCAAACTGTCAAGACCAAGCCCAAGATCTAGGAGAATGATTTAAATATAGTGCAAATGAACAAGAACCAATGAATTAATGGAGATCTATGACAAAGGGAACACCGTTAGTAACATTTGTAGACTAGGGTTTTTCAAAAATTTTCGATCTTTGATAAAAAAATAAATTACTGAATAAATAAACTAAATATTTGTTTTTCAATTGTGCTAACACGTAGGACCAATCCCTTAAGACGTAAAGAGTAGTGGACCATCCTTTACCAACTCACTCTCTTGATCACATTGATGATGTTAGCATTTGTTTTAATAAATCTTATATCAACAAAAAATATACCAATGGGTTTGTACTCTTTGGTCCTGTTTACACCTGGTCACTTCATGTGATCTCTCAAATCGGATTGCTATCCAATTGTGAAAAGACCAAGTATAAATGCCCACTGAAATTCTTTTAAATCCGAGACCGATTTAAATCCAATCACTCAAACCACTTCAGGAGGTTGTCTGGGATACATTCCAGAAAACAGGGTCTTTGATGTATAGAATCAGTGTGAATAAAGAGGTTAAACATTCAGACGTCACATTATTCACTCATCTTCTTTTATTCTTTGAGATTAGACTGCTATATACACAAACAGGTCAACAAACAAGCACATTCGAGATGAACTCACCTTTAATAATTCATCCCCTCATCTTAAAAAGACATTAAACACATTGCAGCATTAAAGTCAACAAGAACTAACATTCGCAACCCATTTTACTTACGTAATATAATGCATTTCCAAGTGAAACAGAATGTTCAATGTGAACACATGTAGGGTGGGAATGAATGGGATGGTGTAAAGTAGCTGTTACATACAATAATTGTGCCAGACCAAATGTAACTTTGCTAAAAATATGGCCAAAGTGAAGTCAGCAGACATAAAAACAGCAAGCTATTTAGAGTAAAGATTACAAAGACAAACAGTTTGAATATTCATTTGAAGATTATGTACTAATGAATTGTTCACAAGACTAGGAACATGCATTGATTTTGATTTCATGTTATATTGAAAACAGCTGGATTTGCACTACAATAAAACCTGCTATTAGTCTCCACTGCAAGAATAAGACAAATCTGTATCTATAAGGATACACCTTGATTTCCCCACACTGTAGCGTTTCTTCATCAGCTGTAAAAATAGCTCAAGAAACATTCTTTTGCACACCCACACTCCAGCTTCATCTGCCATAGTGTACGTGCATGTGGTCTAATCGCTTAAATGTTTCACTTTTGAAATGTACAACAGTTATCACACTGAAGATTTTTCTTGGATTCAGACCACTGCTAAAAAAAATATAATAATTTGGTTGTATTTTCCAAGACCTATTTTAATTAATCACGCTTTCAGTTCTTAACAGAAGCTCCTAGGACACGAGGGAGCGAAGAGAAATGTTCCGCTTTGACTATGCGAGAGTATATTTTACAAGAATTACTCCAAAAATTCAAGGCTATTTTTACAGTGATAACTTCGGCATTCGATATTATTAAATTATCATGGCCCCTCAATGGATGTATTGTATGTATACATGTGGAAACCGGACACCCAAATCCCATCACAGATGAAATAAATAAAAAAGCTTCAGTTATAAATGTTTGGAAATTTCATCGGGGTTCGAAACTGCTGAAGGATTAAAGTGCTGAGAAGTCTAGTCCAAAGAAAAGACAGTCATCAAAATAAACCCCAAGGAAAAAAATCTTTATCATTTTCTTCATTCCAGATTGAAACAGAACTACAGTGATACAAGAGAATGAGACGACTCAAGGACACACAACCGCACACTAACACAAACATAACAGGAACTGATTTATTGGAGAACATGGGTGTGTGTGAGAGCATGCCTGCACACTTTCATACTTTACCCCATGTTTTGATTGACAGCTATATAAAAGCAAAGACACTTTCTCAGACATCATTTACTAAAGACAGAGTTGCATTACTACTCCTAGGACATCAGTGAATGAGAGATAACAACACTGACACTATATATCCATACTGAACAACAAGATGTCATTGTACACGATTTGATCTCACATTAGTCTAAACACATGAATAGTGCGTTGAATCGCATGTAATGAAATTGTTGAGTTGCTAGTAATTGCACATAGTTGTTGTTTTCTTATGTTATGAAATTATAGAAACATGTAACATGAGCGACAGAGATACTTTGCATTCTTTGTGAGGTTTAATTTTCGCCCTTATTATTTTAGTAAAATCAGAGAGTAGGATCACTAAGAGAAAACTACAGAATGACAAACGATACACTAAAGTCATATGGATGCCATACTTGGAGTTGTCCAGCTCAAAAACAGACTGAATTACAGGTTAATTTGTGGCTTGTTAGGCTAGAAGGTTAACGTTTGAGAGTGTTGCACGTGGCAGAAACTGACATTGACATTTGGGTTACAAATTGTGCATACTGCTAATTTATCAGCAGTTGGTCTGGACATTGCTGCTATGTTACCATGGTCTTTGAAATTCAAATCCAAATGGACGGTAATGTTTATAAAAGGAGACTGCAGCTGCATTTCTGTCTAAAAATAGACAGCTTGTAGATTAATTTACATTGCACCTGGATATCTTGGTCAATCATTCTACAATAACCTCATTGTCAAATATTAGAGAGTGTTTAACATTTTGGTATTGGCTAA
Source organism: Carassius gibelio (assembly GCF_023724105.1). Lineage (NCBI taxonomy): Eukaryota > Metazoa > Chordata > Actinopteri > Cypriniformes > Cyprinidae > Carassius > Carassius gibelio. The sequence continues at coordinate 10,874,578 of NC_068408.1, read as the reverse complement.
TTGTAATTTTTCTAATTTTTACATTTATATTACACTAACATTCAGAAATTTGGCATCAGTATGGTTTATACTGCTCAAAAACATTTCTATTTCAAATTATTCGATCAAAGAATACTGAAAAACTATGACGCTTTCCACAAAAACATCTTTTCAGCACTGATATTAAGACATTTTTCTAGATCAGAAAATCAGCATAATAGTATGATTTCTAAAGGATCACGTGACACTTAAAATAAAAATTCCGCTTTGACATCACAGGAATAAATTACATTTGAATATACTAAAATAGCAAACAGAAATTTGACTTTTTACTGTTTCTTTTTTTAATAATATAAATCCAGCCTTGGTGAAAACCAAAAACATTTTACTGACCACAAACTTTTGAATGTTAATGTACCTTTGTTGTTTTAATAATATTAACAGTAGGTTGGTAACTGTAATGCTATTAGTCTGTTGACTCTTTACAGAAGCGACTGGAGTGAGAACGTGTCACCTTGACATGTTGTTTGCCATTTTCCTGTGTGAGGTCACACACCTGAGGTGTGACCCACTTGTTAGAGCAACCACGGCAACAGCCGCCCTGGAACCCGGGGGCTTTGATCTGATTGGATAATTAGATCATGATTTTAAAAACCATAGAGGTCAGAAAACACTTGTGAATTATTATTTTTCTTATTATTTTTTACAAACAAGCTGATTCTAACTTGCTCAGACAAACTGCATGTTTTCTTTATGTTTCATTAATGTAAAAAATGATGCTTTGAGCTTCATTTTCATTTATGTATGATTTTATATGAAAGCTGAATAGCATCATTTAAGTTTACTGTTTATTGTACCACATGAGAACCATCTGGACTCATACAGCTTATAACAGGACAGAGTTTATTGGTAAAAAAATACCCACTGGTTTCACTCTCTCTCTCTCTGTCTTCTTTAAATAATTTAGACCATAATATGCTCTGACACAAAGTTTGCTTTAAAAACCAAAGAGGCATTTGATGAGCATTAAGTAAAATGAACCTGTTCATTAAAAGAGAAAGAGAGAGCGCAGAAAACTGATCTTATAATGCGGGCCAGATTGGCTTACAGTGGCCCCCATATCATATACAAGCTTTCATCTTCCCGTCGCGCTATGCCATAGTTCTCTCTCCACACTGCTGCCTCTGCAGGCAGGCCTGATTAATAAATTGTCCTTGATAAATATTGCATTTCATTCCATACCCACATCTGGAAATGATAACGGCGCTTTCTTGAAAACGTACAGCAAACGAAAGTCCTGCAAAGCTTATACGTTTGAGCATCAATAGATTTAAAGAATGGCAATGTTCAAGCGTGTTATCGGACAGGCTAAGAATTTGTCTTTTGTAAATTCAAAACAGGCTTGAAAGTGGGGGAGCGAATGTGCCTCACAGAAAACTTCGTCATCATTTCAGACAGGTTTGCTCTTCCAGGTCTTTGTTCAAACCTCTCATGTGGCAATAGCTGTCTTTGTTTTCATTGCACGGGGGAATATAATTTGCTGCATTCCATCTCAAAAAGTTTCCGCCATGCTGTATACGGTTTCAACATCGTCAGTTCCGTAAATCGGGTACGATTGCATGGTCCTGCACAGACATTCATTAGGGCATCTGTTCTTGGCCTGACGTGTGTCCACCGACCGATCCCCTCTATTCTCATTAGCCTATCTCAAACAGGAAATTCACATTAATCTGAATAAAAATACCAGCGCTAATGTCATTAATTGTGACGAATTACTTGGATAACACATAGCTTTTCCTGGAAACATAAATAAATAAATAAAACACAAAGCTTTCCTCTAGCAAAAATGATCGTTGCGTTGAAAGGACTCAATGTCAAAAGTGTGCTAAATGAAAACAATACCAAAAATAAATAGATTATCAACATGAAATTTTTTTTTAATACAGTTGAGGACAGAAAGAGAGGAATGTACTTTAGCGTGTCTCAATCCAGCATTATCAATACTGAAAGTGAGAGGAATATTTTTATAGAAGACGATTGTAATAGACTGAATGGGATGACAAAGCACACTACAGAGAGAATGAAAAAAGGGAGGGAGGGAGAAGGAAAGAGAGAGAGAGTGGCTGTAAGCAAAAGCAGATTGCATATATTTTATAGAGATCATTGAAACAGTGCACAATGTCTCTTCGGTTAAACAATACAGAGCAGCAGGACTTACAGCCAATGCGGTTCTGTCATTTATAAAGTCACTGTCTTAAAGGCATAGTCACGCAAAATCACCCCCAAAAGAAAATAATGTAATTAAATAATATTTGTATGATTTGCTTATTGTCAATCACGTCCTTACAAAATTTTTACCATATAATACCAATGCTATCTCACGACCAATTCATACGTATTTTAAGAGGTGGCTTATTCGTACAAATTTGTACGACCTCACTCATACGATTTTATACGACCCCAGTGACGGTTAGGTTTAGGGGCAGGGTTAGGTGTAGGTCATTCGTACAAATTCATACGAATTGTGCAACTCGTAAAATACCTATGATTTGGCAACAATCGTATGAATTTGTACGAGTGTGGTCGTACGAATTCGTACGAATAAGCCACCTTGTGAAAAATGTACGAATTGCCGTGAGATCGGGTTGATAATACTGGTTGCTCTTTTCAACGCAATAACAGTGAACAGGGACTGAGGCTCTCAAGATTCAAAAACGATGCAAAAACACCATACATATATCAGAAAAGTGGTTTATGCAACTTGTGTACTATATTCCAAGTCTACTGAAGTCATACAGTAGTTTTGTCAGATGAACAGACTAACATTAGTCTCCTAGTCCAACATGTCATCAGTTCCATCAGTTCTTTTCAATTAATCAACTGATTCAGTTCACAAAACTGAATAATTTGATTACAAATCAGAGTGATGTGTCTCTTGAGTTCAGCTCACTGACTAACTGATTAAAATTTCAGTCTGTTCATGACTCAAAGTTATTGTATGACTTGAGAAGACTTGGAATGTAGTGCACGAGTTGCATAAACTACATTTTAGGATACTTTATGTGTGTTTTAAATCACTTTTGAAATTTTGGAATGACATGAAAGTGAATAAACGATGGACGGATTTTCATTTTTGGATGAAATTTCCCTTTAAGAAAGCCCTCATTTCCCGCTTTTCTTTTTCTGTTTTTTTTTAATCATTAGCAATTGTGCATACTCATGAAAGATAAAGGCACTGATGTCCTCTGGTCATCTGTGCTTTTGACTCATGTGTTTCCATTGTGTAAGCAGATTGATGGGCCTGCGAACTGTTCTGCGGAGAACACACTGTTTCTCTCATGTCCATAAAATTCTTTTCTCCATTTCAGAGAAAGAAAAAAACAAAACTTAGAAATGAAAAATAAAGCCTTCTGTTCAAAAATCAGGGTTATTCATCTGTTTAGAGTGAAAAGAGACAGGATGAGGGAGGGCAAATTCAATCAGCACTATTAAATAATCATGCATCGGAGTATTTTAGTGATCATTTTAATGAAATGGAATATCTGGAGTTCATAAACTGTGCAAAACACTTCCACATTCACAAAAAGCTTCGTGTAATGTAAGCTGATGACAGACAGACTGATCTCACTGAATAAACCCTGATCGCTCTCTCATTTCCTCGAAGAGATGCGCTTTAAACAGACAAAGGGAAGAATAGAGTGCCCTGTCTTTCTCCCTCTCTGTAAAAAGTGTTAAGCAGATCTCTTGAGACTGTTGAATGGGAGAGAGAAGTGTTCATCCTCTTCTTCCAGCGCCATTTAATCCCCAGGATCTGAAAACCACAGAAGTGCTCAGGACTAACACACCCGCTGAGCAACAGTCTGGACAGATGTGCCACAGGGTGGCTCCCAGACACTCAGAAAGAAAGAAATCAAGCAAACAAAAATGTCTGCTTGGTGTTTGTGACCACAAGAAATTCCAACAGGATTCTGTAATAATTTGCCATGGTGAAAGATTGTGTCAGACAGTGCAAATGCCTTCAATCTGTACATATAATTAACAGGCTAAACCTCCGCCTTTCAGTGTTCAGAGACTCTTTAAATCCTCAATAGACATTTAGACCCCATTTACGCCTGGAATTAACATCCGCTTTGGGTGATCTGATCACGAGTGGTCGTTTCTAACTACAGGTGTAAATGGGCCCCAAAACATTTTTTGATTGAATCACTTAAATATTCACAAAGGATTGTGCCTTTTCAAATATCTTCACAAATCAAATGCTGTTGTACATGTTTATCATCTACTTTCTAGGGCCTGAATGCATTTGAACCCTGCTTGAGGAAAAACATATGATTCTGGAGTTTCTATTTAAATTTCTTTCAATTGTACTGGACAGAAAGTGACCTCAGAATTAAAAATATGGACGTCATCGCATTAAACGACACAAAATATCAAATGAAAAAAGCCTTTAGATATGCAGAGATATTTAGTTTGTTGTTGTATATTGTTGAGCGTGTATAAACAATTTTGTATCATATGTGTTGCTGTGATTTGAATGTTATTCTGTCTGGGTAATTTTTATGATCATATTGCTGATTTGACTTACTGAAATTCTTCAGGATTGAAACTTGAACTCCACCAAAGCTCAAATCTCACAACATGTGGTGTTTCCCTCTTAATAATAATAATAATAATAATAATAATAATAATCACCTAACCTAACTAATTTTTAATTGCATCATGGGTTTAAGTTGTAGGAAAAACTCTGACGTTTTGCTTTCAGATGCCTCTTGCTCATATATTATAAAAGTGACTTAGCTGTCCAAATGCGTTTTGAAGCTACTGTATATTCATTCTCTGGTTTTCACATATGTGAGCTTGTTTTAGAACACACCCAGCATGTGTGTCAACATCCCTCCTCTCGTGCGTAACATCTAAACCCTTTTGTCATCTCCGTACATGTGTGGAAGACAGCACGCAGAGCAGACATCAGCCCCACGTCTGTGCATGTGTTTTGAGCACGCGAAGGTGTGTGAGAGTCACAAGCCTCATGTTAAGGCACTCTATCATCTGATTGTCAAGAGCAGCAATTATCACAACCTTCTTTGCAGTCAACATACCGTCTTTTCATTCTGCAGGGACCCTGTTCAAACAGAAGCTTCTAGACTCTGTCAATAAAAAGACCAATATGCCTTATAACAAACAAGCTTCCTGACGCCTGCCAGTGACCCGGGTTCAAAAGAAGCGAAGACAAGCCTATGCACAGAAGGTCTCTGACACTTTTGAGCCGCTGTGATTTTAAAGAAGGTGCGGCAATGCTACTACATCATGTTTGATTTCATTTAACTTAACACCCACACATAACGGCCTACAGTCATGTTAAACAATTGAATATCTATCTCTCTATCTATCTATCTATCTATCTATCTATCTATCTATCTATCTATCTATCTATCTATCTATCTATCTATCTATCTATCTATCTATCTATCTATCACACATATGGTTCTGTCAATCTCTCTGAACCTTCCTTCCTGTGTGGTTCTTTTGTTGAAAGCCCTCAGGACCTCTACCCGAAGAGGACACAATAATAACTCCAGTCAAGGTCATCCCACATCCTTAGCATTCAACAATCAGTTTTCATCCAGGAAAAAAATAGATTTCTAGTCCAAAAACAAGACCATAAAATAGAGCATACACTAAATAAGCATGTCCAAATTTTTTTTATTGTATAATAAGATTATAAACACTATCGTTCAAAAGTTCTGGGTCAGTTTTTCTATGTATGAATTTTATTTAGCAAGTATGCATTAAATTGATCAAAAGTGACAGTATTTTTTTACAGTTCTTCAATTTCAAATAAATGCTGTTATTCTGAACTTTAAATTGATTACACAATAATAATAATAATAATAAATAATAATAATAATAATAATAAATAATGGTTTCCGCAAAGAATATTAAGCAGCACAACATTCTAAAATTGACAAGTGTTGTTTTTTTTTGTTTTTGTTTTTCACAATATTCGATGGGGGATCATGTCATTGTACTAACTTTTTCATTGTATCATCTTCAATATATATATATAAACTTGCTACGTGTACTGCATTAAGGTGACTGAGACTTTCATATCATTGCTCTTTTGTTGATTTTGATTGCTTCCATTGTCCTCATTTGTAAGTTGCTTTGGATAAAAGCATCTGCTAAATAACTAAATGTAAATGTAATGTATCAAATAAAAACACAGCTTCTTTCAAAAACATTAAAAAATCTCATCAGCCTCATAGTAATTGAATTAACTACTTTAAATTATAAGAAGCTGATGGTTTTAAAGTATGTTCCCCAACACAGGAAATTAGTGTTTTCACTAATGCAACTCAGTCTAAGTCTGTGTTGTGTCTAAATAGGCACTACTGTCAAAGTAATGTGTCAAGTTTAACAAAATCCCAATCCACAGCGTCATATTGTCACCCTTTACAATGCGCCACTGTGATAAGGTGTGTTTCACACTTACAGTTTGTGATCTTTCTCTTCTGTTATCAAGGTAGTTGAAGAAGAGCTCACACTGACTAACATTCAGCATGGTAACAGCAAATGGACAGAGCGGGACAGAACATTTAAAGCGAATGAATGAGAGACACCCCCTGAGGTTGATTTTGAGCCCTACTGAGAGTAAGACACCAAATGGCTCAGACACAGGAAAAATTGTCTGTACTTCTAGCCAATATGGTTCTATGTGCTGGCTAAAAAAAATCTGTCAAATTGTAAGTATTTTATACTTTTGCCTAGCACAAAAACACTGGAGACTGATAATGTATATGTATAGTTTGCAATCTATTTTATCTTTATTATACAAATGTTTTAAAACCCTAAGAGCACTAGAGAAGTGCTTCTATTTGGCTTTTTTTATCCAGGTTTGTAAAATTATCATACCAAACTGCATTAATTTCGCATTAAAAAAATAAATTTGTATTTAAAAAAAGTAAATTTTTAATGAAAAAACAACCTTTTATTTTTATACAGCTTTTTGCACAACAAATTACGTTATCATTATGAAAATTAGCAATGATAATTTGATTAAAAATTTATATTTTAATAAAAATATTATAATTATTATTAATTCAGAGCAAAGATTAAAACTGATTCATTGCATTGTATGTGAGATTCAAGAAAAAGTAAATGTAATCATGGGTGGATGAATATAGTACTGAAAATCAGATGTAGTTAATCATAGGAAGTGCAGAGAGTGACAGGGCAACAGGGGACTTGCTAGACCACTGCAGGAAGGTGAACGAGAAGCTCAGTAACACTTTAAGATAAATACCTGTGACTTCTGAAGAGGCTCCCTGCTGATTATGCTAAACTATTACCTCAGCAGGTGAGAGATCACACACATTTAGAGAGGAGAGACAAGCCCACACACACACACACACTGCATTGATCAATAAATCAATAAGATAGAAGTTGGCCACTGCATCCATTAGAAAATGTTGTGAAAGTGGACAAAGGGTGAAAGAAATGATGGAGAAAGGAGAGAGGGGGAAAAAACACAAAGATCAGAGAGTGTGTTTAACAAGGGGACCCAGCCTGCGCTGATATTTGCTTAAACTTTGCCAAAAGAAAGCGTACAGAGTTCTGAGGTTTCGGGGGTGAGGGTGTGGGCGTGTGTGCGGTTTGGGATGACAGGATAAATGGATTACTGACCATAACAAATAAACCTACGTCATCCCGTTTGGCTTGGCCGGGACGAGCCACTTTCCAGTACGAAACTCCTGAGACAGTAGGACATGTGAGGTCTGCCAGTGACCTTACAAATGGACGCATGCACAAGCCACGAAAAAACAAAACGACATGCTGGATATTCAATATTCTCTAATAGGATTTAGAGAAGGAGGCAAGTAATAATCTCCCGCTGTTGTTGTGGATGAATGAAAGCATCCAACAAAAACTCTCCTTGCACAAGTTCTGGACTGAGGGTATATGACGAGAGACATACCAAATAAGGTCTAAACATAGGCCTAATGCATTTCCTCCAATGTAAATACATGCAACAAGGGCGTATGTACCCAGGATCTTCATTGTCATGTTTGATTCAAATGATTAATTTGTTCTGAACTGACAAAACTTCACCATTCAGTCATGGCTTCACTTCGTTGCAGCTGCTAGTTAAAAAAGGCAAGGCTTTCATATTTACACATAATGATGTTAAGGAGAGCAAGAGCGAGAGACAGAGAGAGATTACGCTTGTGATTTAGTTAAGCAGTGTTAGAACTATGTATTTAAGATGTAAATATCTCACTCATTCTTTTCTCAAGGTCTGGAGGCCAAACATGACATGTAAGCACTCTCTCACTCCGGATCTCTGCAAAAATAGATCATGTCACACTCCGGAATGTAAACTCAAACTAGGGAGCAAATTAGTCGGCCACAAATGATTGCTAAAAGTATGAAGTTTTCCACAAAAGCTCCCGGTGGAGTGGTTTGCCGAGGGCATGGAAATCAGACCCGCACATGTTTCGAGTTGAGGAGCGAGGGGGAAGAGGAAGGGCTGTGTTCCAGGAGTGTTAGGGGCTCTTGTCTTCTGTGAGAGGATGGAGGAGAATAAAAGGATGAGGACAACAGAGCTTCTGTTCTTGAGAACTAGAATATCAATGGTAAATCTTCTCAAACACAAACTTGCATCAGTCTGATTCTGACAGTCTTTTAACAGACAATTAAAACATGAAAGAACAAAATTAGCCTACTCATGAACAAGGATCACACAGGAGTAAATCCACTAAACATTTGAACGAAGAATGAAAATCCTTAACATTTCTATTAATTATTTTAGCAATCGAGAGCTGAAGGGATAATGTATTTTTGTAGGCCCAAAACAAGAAACAAGTTAGCATTTAGCACTTCTGGTTCCATCAGCCTAAAATCAATGTTTTTTTTTTTTTCTTGTTGTTGTCTGCGGTTACTGTCTGAAATAAAGTCTGTGGTCATCACAAGCTCAAGATATTTTCACATTTTAATCTACAACTTAAAATATATCAGTAATACCCCCACTAGTGATTTATTATTATTATTATTATTTTATTTTATATATATAAATGTACAATTTTATTTGTATATACCTATTTATTTACTAATTAACTAATTTTTTAATTACTTGTCCTGAAAACATGCCAAAGTGGGACTAGGGCTTGTCTGCATTAAACAGCATCATGTCAAAAATGTTAACTCGTCCACTCATTAGTCCACTTTTACAGCAGCATTGTGTTTTTAATTAAATTCTTACAAACAATTCTAAAATGTTTTTGCAACAAAGACTGAAAGTGTTGTCTGAAGCTTAATTGTGCTGACATTGAAGTCTTGTGACCACAGTGTAGTTCGTTTATAGCCTATAAAAATAAAAAACCTTTATTAGCTTTCTTTGTTTTGTTTTCTTTTATTCAGTCTTCAAGATTCATTTAAGTTGTGTTCATTTGTGAAGATTTTCATGATGAGCAAAAAAGTGTAATAATCATAAACCTAGTCACAGAGCTTGTTTCGTGCAATAATAAAAATCCTACTGTGTCTTTGAGAGAACCAGATGGTGCTAACATCCAAGTCGTTGTGCAAAAATGTGGTATCCCTAATTTAGCTTTACAAAATACTACTGATATAAGGTTGCATCTGTAATTAACACTGGTAAAATGACAACCAATTAGTAACTAAACACATTTAAGTCTCACTTAGTTTGCATGTATTTGATACACTAAAAATAATCAACTCTTTCATTCATAAAATGGGCTACACTGTTTATGCTGCACAAAAAAATAGACTCAACAGTAATTAGCAAAAAAATGTATTACACTTTTGGCCTACCTAAATCACTAAAAAGAAACTGATTGATAAGAGTCATTTGTTTTACACTCATCACACGTTCTGTTTCATGCAGTAGATAGCAGTGTTGAGAACTGTTATTGGAACTGAACATGATCATAATTTACAGCTTTTTTCAAATGTGTTCTCTGTATTCTCCTGCATGTAAAACAGCCTGTAAAATGGGGAAATGCGTCATGCAAATTGGTTTCACCACTAATTGTTTGGGTAGGTTTGCACTGTTAACCTGATGCCGTGCTAAATGTTCTCTGATTCAATGCAGACAGCGCACACAAATAAACCACTCTATCAACGGACGCAGTTAAATTAGCGAATTCCATCCACAGCGTGCTGTCAGAAGCGCAATCACGGTTTAGTTTATCCTTGTTCATCTAAGAGCAAACCAAGAAATCCACTGATTGAGTAAACATAAACCTCCACCATGTAAGGTACCATATGTGTGAATCTGACACTTCCCACTGCAATTGACATCCAGTATAGTGCCACACTAGATGCAGAATGGTTCCTGTCAGGTTATAGTAACACTGCCTTTAAGGTCAATTATGGGAAATGTTTAGGAAGTCCTCTGAATGCTAACATATGCAGTGTAATGGCTACAGTATGAGGGCCTCACGGACTTCCACTGTACACATGATATACTCAAGCGATCACTGTTTAGAGCAACCCATTTCCTCTCAAACACACATCTATCTGGCTCACAAGGTGTATTTGTGTGTACAGCACTGAGCGCTTCTACTGTTGTGTGGTAATATGTTCTTGTGTCATTGTTTCCAAATGTTAATTCTCAGCAGAACACCACGTACTCTGCCGTGTAGGAGCGCTAGAAATTTGTTCAGTTATGGGTAGATTCAGACTGGCATGTTCCTGGAACTCTCTTCTCCAAAGACGCAGTGAAACAGCCTGGTCCAACTTTGATGAAAACCCCGCAAGCCAAGAACAAGGTCAGATTTTAAAGCAATTACAACACTAACAGAGACTTTGCATGGAAATGTGTGTTGCATTACCAGAAGACCCCAAATGTAATGAAATTTATGACCATTAGAATTTGAATTTACTTTAATTTCCACATACCATATGAGATTACTACTTAAATTAGAAAATTGCAGTAAACATAAGCAGAATAATTATATCAATTAACTTATTTAACCTCACGTTCTTTGAATTGACTGAACATGTTTTATGTGAATACCAGAGACCCCAGTGCTGTAAATGTAAAAATAACAACCATTTTAGAATTAACCTTTCCCCTTAAGATTCAAATTGTATTTATTTTTGTCTTTAATCAAAACCCAGCATGCAAATATTACTGAAGATTACCTGTTAAATCACAAAGTAGATATTCTTTCTGATTTAGTCAAATGGTTATAAATGAACAAACAAATGAGTGAATTAATTAGATACATATGAACATTTACATTTATTTAGCAGAGAAAAAAACATAATATACCATACTGATTGTTGTGTCCATCAATAAAACTCAAATTTATCCACAGTTATCCGATCAAATAATTCATATTTTCTAGCTGGAAAGGTGTCTTATCTAAAATGGTTACTTTGTCTCTGTGAAGATAAGTGATATCTTAATGGATAATTTTTTAAGCTTGCAATCAAGCATGTATGTATTTATCGGATTATTAATAATTTATTCTTAAACTGATGGAAAAGTGAACATGATACATAAATGCTAAAAATCTCGACCCAATTATCGAGCAGAGTCTGGTGTATCAACAGCAGCTGTCGATAAACTTCATCGATTTTACCAAGGCCTTCAACAGTGTTCACCGCGAGACCCTCTGGAAGATCGCCTGAGTGTATGGCATCCCTCTATTTCACCGACCTGTTCCGCGACCTCTACCGCACCTGAAGCTGCTGCATTCGGACTGAAAACATCATTACCGACTTCGTCCCCATTGAGACAGGGGTCAGGCAAGGCTGTGTCCCGTCTCCATTCTTGTTCCTATTGGCACAAGACTTTGTACTCCGCCAATCTGTCAATCAAAGTAACGGGCTCCTGTGGGAACAGATGGAGCAGCTGGCAGACTTGGACTTTGCCGACGATGTCTATCCAAAGAGGTCTATCCATTTACCTACCTGGGCAGCATCATCTCGGTGGATGGTGAAGTGGACCACGATGTTGTCTACCGTATCGGAAATGCAGCAACCGTCACACCTGGAGACCAAGGTATTGCTGCTCAACTCCATCTTTATTCCACCAGCCACCTATGTAAGTGAAACTTGGAAAATGACTGCCAAAACCATCTGCAGTCTAAATATGCCTCAACAGTGATGGCATAGGTGCATCCTGAAGATCACATATCAAGATCGGATGACTAACGGGGAAATGCATCACCGGACGTCAACTTGCCAGCTAGCAAAAATCGTGGTCAAGCATAGAATGCAGTTTGCCGGACACGTTCTCTGACAGCCACCCACCAGGCCCCCGTGAATGGCCATGCTTTGGAACCCATAGATCACGTGGTGAAGGACACTCATTGAGGACCTCAGAGGCGTCAACCTCTCTTGGGACAAATCCGTAAATGCTGCAGTCGATTGAGCACAATGGATATTGCTTGTCACCAATGCGCCGAACGGCACGGGGAAATCTAAGTCTAAGCAGGTTGGGTCTCTCAAACCCATTGAGAACAGGGGAGAACATAAGAACACATCCACATAGGAAAAGAATTGTGCATTTCAACACAGGTATGTAAGGTATAATATGGATTTCAGCATCAATAATATATTAAAAAATATTAAAAAATTATAAAATTGCTCCAATTCAGGTGCAGTTAAAGTCATGGAAAAGTGTCACTTTAAAAAACTAAAACCTGGAAGAATCACTGCTAGGAGAATGCAGCGTTAGTATCAGAACCTGTGTCTGGTAATTGAGGGAGGAACGTCAGGCGTCCATTAACCCTGTCAGGTATGATTAATGTGGATGCTTCGCCCCATGGTTCACCCCTTGTGTGACGGACAGGCCTGATGTGATTGGTCACAGCTCTGGTAGCGAGTGGTGGTGATTCGCTGACATTGTGGTGAGGTGTGTGGTTTGGATGACGATTTGATTACATGTGTAACACAGAGGGGAAAACCACTCAACAACGAAACGAGAACCGCACTGCTACTCTCCGAGAAAGGCAGACAGGAACATGGGAGTTAGAAAAGCCACAGCAGGGGATGCCGGGCAGTTCAGCGAGGCAGTGGATGAGTGAGAAGGGATAGATTTGTGAATGATATGAACCAAGTTCTCCTACCAGTCGTCCAGAAGGCCAGGGTTGAACGCACCATGGATGAACCCAAGTTTAAAAAAATGATGGTGTAAACACATCTGCATTCAATTGGAAGCTCTTTATCTTTGTGATCCTGACAGATACTCTGCTATTAAAATCATCTTTCATTCTGTATTACATACTGCTGGACAATATGGTGATATACGCTAACAAACTAACCAATCTCACCATCATTTCTCTGGTAAGCCTGAATGTTTTGATGGATTTTCCTGAGAACCTCTGATCAGAAACCTGTTATTTTCTATTACAGTGATTCCATTAAAGGAGACGGTTTTCCTCAAGGACAGTTTAAATCTTTCTCTGAAGGTTGGGTTGTTCTACTATAACTCATTTATGAGAATCTTACTGACTTCCCCTTCCTGTTTCACAATTCACAGACATATGGGGGTCAGATATGAGTCATGCATATCCACTGAGCTGAAAAAGATATTGTAGCATCATCAGGCAACAGATAAGATTTTATTTACAATGGGACAATTCATAGCATCAGTCAGCAGCAATCAGTCATAGCATCTTTCCAGCTAATTTTTTACAACTGCTAACTACTTGAAACACAGTTTGAAAGATTGTGAAAGTGCTGTCAAATGATTGATTGCGATTAATGGCATACAAAATAAATATATACATAATATATGTGTGTGTACTGTGCACATTTATAATGTACTGTGTATATATATTATTATATGTATTATGTGTATATATGTTATATTTATATCTATATGTACATGTAATATTTACATGTATATATTTATATTCATATAACTTACATTATATTATATTAATTATATTTAAATATAAACATAACATGATTTTCTTAAATATATACATGTATATATATATGTGTATTTATATCTACTGGGGTGGAACGATACTATTTTTTATTATGTAAATTACAGGTTTTGTACTTAAGTTCTAATGGTGACACAGAGGCGGGATAATCAAAAATACAAAAATGGTGTGCACATCCCAAACATCTGGATAGGACGCAGGTGCAAGACAACTGAAAGATATAGACAAATATTCCTGAGGGTCGAAACGTTGCTTGAATAAATTCTTTTGGAGCAGTAATTTTCAGTGTGCAGACTTCACACTTCTTTATTTGACACAGAGGCGGTCGCACTGATTTTTGGATTACTGTATTTTAATTTGATAAAGTACCAATTGTGCTGTCAAGTTAGCAATCTGGAACTGATGTATTTTGTGTGTGTGTGTGTACTGGCTAGATCAATTCAACTTTTTCCTTATACCAGCAGAATCAACTTAAACACGTAATAATGCATCACTGTATAAAGGTATACTTTTATTTGTGTACACTCACAATGAAAACAAAACATTGTGCTTTTGTAAAATAAAAGAAATATGATGCTTTCTGCCATTTTCTTTTCTTTTCTGTGAACAAATTAAGCCTGTCACAAGAATGGACTGAAACTCAGTATAGGCTACATTACATGTTGCACTTTTTTTTTTCCTTGTTGATCTGTGAACTAAATGAAATATATTTTAAGAATTTATTGTGTACTTCAGATGATATATATTTAACATAATGTAATAATATTTAGTATTTTCACATCTAGGTGGGACATTTTTTTTATTTGTTCTACTGTCTGTTCAAAATAAATGAAAAGAAACCGAGCATAGTAGATTTTTTTTCCTGTTGTAGTGAAATAGTATCGAACCGTTACACACCCAGGCCGAGGTACGTACCGAGCCATGACATCTGTGTACCATTCCACCCCTAATATATACACAATAAATATACAACACACACACACATATATTATGTAAACAAAAACTTTTTGTATTTTGAATGCAATATATATATATATATATATATATATATATATATATATATATATATATATATATATATATATATATATATATGCTACATATACATTTTTTTCAATTATTGAATAATCATAACTATTTCAGTTCTAGGAACTGGCAGAGAATCATCTCTGCTGTACATTATCATCAAATCCCTGCCTCTGTCAACAGTAGCCCAATAGAGTTTTTTTTCTTCTTCTTTTTTTTTTGTAGACATTTTATTTGCTTTCTCAAAATCTCTTTGAGAAGTCAAACGTCTTTCAGCTGGTGTTGGTAGATGGAGAGCTGGACCTGACCGTGAAGAGACAGCAGATAAGGCGACGTCTAACCCTCTGAACCGGTACACCGAAGACAGATATAAGCTCGGCTCTGTCCTTTGCTCAGCCTGAGACACTCACTACACTGTTTAGCTTGATTGTTCGCCATGGCAACATAAGACAAGAAAATATTTGATATCTGAAATCCAAGCCAGACAGAGCCATAATTAATTGCTTATAAAAACATTCACCTGCCAAGTGCTGTAGAACATGAACCTTTAGTATATCCAGCATCATACGCCAGGAATTTAACATAAAATATAGAGACTAAGTTACTTGCTCTTGATAGTGCACTAACAAGCTACCCGGCCCAGAATTGTGAGAACTCTCTATTTTGGACCAAAATGTTTCTGGATTCCTTTATGTTCACATTGTGTTTGTGAAGGACCCAGCCTAACATTGTTATCGTGATCCCATTTTAACACATAATTTAATATCAGTGATGGAGAAAATGAAACTTGCATCATAGATTAAACCCCTTAGTCTCTCTCTCTCTCTCTCGCACACACACACACACACCATGTCAGCTGCATTACGTTTTAAATTTATGAACAGATAAAAGTAGGATAACTAAGAGCAGTGGTGCAGCAGGTGAGCTGGCCTGTGTTTGTTCATTTGTCGTGTGTGTGTGTGAGAGAGAGAGAGTGTGTTCATAAAAGTGGTGATGATGCAGAGATCCAGGCCTGTGTTGGTTCATAAAAGCAGTGGGATGTAGGGAACAAGCACTCCAGTGGCCTTAAGGAAACTTTAGGCAATGAGATGATGTCACCAGTCATTAATATGTGGGTGTAGGTCATGTTTTGTGGTTTCACTACTTTTTAACAAATTAATTTGCACATATTGGACTATATTCTAAACATCCCCACAGTCATTTTACCTCAGCTGCTAGTGGTTGTATTGGAGTACAAGGGAATGTCTGAAGCAGCTCATCATAACTCAAGAAAGCAGAGTTTAAAGCAGGGGCTTTTTAAACTTTACAAACGATGGATGGATGGACAGATAGATAGATAGATGTGGATGGACGGATAGATAGATATATAGAGAGACAGATAGATAGATGTGCATGTGTGTGTTTAAACATGTTTTTAAAATTAATTTTATATTGTCATTGCTCTAAAGTAAATTAATTAAATATTATCTGTAATAATGTAATATTATTCTAAATAATACATTATTCTACTAAATCTGTGCATTCTGAAAAAAATACATTTGATAAATATAAAAATGGAAATAATGTTTTTATATATAAAAATAATTGTTTAACAAAAATAATTATGTACAAATGCTTAATATAATTATGGTAAAATAATCAATATTTTAAGTTCTTTTTATTTACATACATTTTAACTTTGACATTTTAAAATACATTTTGTAATTTTTAGGGGTGACCCCAAATAGTCGACGATTTGATGCTTAGATTCGAGGAGCCTGATTGGACTACCAATCTCACAGTCGAATATTCTCTGGCTGTTATGATTGTGCCATTCGGTCTATATGGGGGAGCTCAAATGTCTGATTTCACATAGAACTTGCGGTTTTCTCCCAATAAGTTAATATGCAGCCTATTATGACAAAACCGTGAATAAGAATCTGAAAAGAAAGAAGCTTCAAATAAATATTTTAAAGTGCGTGAATAAATCCAACCACCCCTATAGATTTATGTTTTACTTTCCATAATCCGTGACCGACGGAGGGGCATCTTGGCGGCAGGGATTTAAAACTTTACCAAGACTCAAACTGACAAAGGCACAGACTGGATTTTTTCGATCAGGTAGGGTACAAATGATTTCAAAACATTTCAGCTGGCGGATATATATCGGGTATATATTATTAACCTGATATAAAGTGCGTTTGGTTGAGTAAAGTGCTTCCTTGTAGTACTACGATTATTACTACTGTCATATAGGCTAACTTTATAATGAGAGCACTCTAGTAAAAATGGTGAATTGTTATGGTTTCCCTGACATTTAGTGTTAACTATATTTTAATCAAAACATAAAAACATTATTTACCCCCTCTGTATCTGAGAGGCATTTGTTACACATTTTCCCTGTGTGTTAACATCAGTAATTATGGCTGTCACATGTCTGACTTGACTCAATGTATTTTGCCCCACCCCCAAATATATGATTCAACTTTCAGTCGAATGTCAACAATATTCGAAAATTCTGATTCGACTATGAAAATCCTTAGTCGGGACACCCCTAGTAATTTTTTTTCCCTCTCTCTCTCTTAAATTTTGTACGATCCTTTAGAACCCCATTAAAGTCCAGTGGGGGTCTCTGAGCCCCAGTCTGAAAACCTCTGAATCTAGAACCAATCTGCCAGTGGTTATCAAAGCCAGAGCCGCTGAATAAGGAAGAAATAGTAGAAGACAGAGAGAAGGAAACAGAGGGCGACAGACTGGGCTGAACGCAGGAATGTATACGGCATTTAATAATAATAATAAATGGTATATGCAGCCTTGCAAAGCAGTGATAATGAAGCACAATGAATCAGATTAAAGATTCAGATACACGCGCTAGTCCTGCTGTTTACATTTTTACATTCATAAAGAGCAAATACCCATAGTGTCTTTATGAAATTTACGGCTTTAATAACAGATGATGAAGTGTATGAAAAAAAGGGAGTAACAAAAGGAGAGGTATGTTACTCTTTCTTTTTTGCAACATCTTCAGCACACAGTTGCCAAATCACAGACAATGCAGAATTGTGCATGTTGTGTTTGGAAAACACCTCTCATTCTTTCAAAGCGCCTAGAATTGAGCTCAGCTGCCAGCGAATGGACAATATTGCTTTTGTCTCCCAGTTCTGTCTCTTCCCTCTGCTCAGATCTAGAGTCTGATAACAGATGAGGAGATAGAGCACTGCATCGTTCAGACTGAGACTCGATCCCGCTTCTATCAGGTAAACGTCTAAGCTGCTTTATAGGCAAATGCTGGGTGGCGTCACAAAACATCCACATGCTGTTTGAACTGTGCAGCTGCTTGTCAGGTTTAATTAGGGAAAAGAATGTGGAAGACAAATAACCGAAAATGTCTCCAACATGTGATTAACTGTATTTCATTTGCTTTCTTCCTATTGAAAGAGTAGTCATATACATACATACATGCATACATACATACATATATAGATATATATTTATATAGTTAGTTTAATATTTCACAAATAAAATATGAAGTAAAAAATTGACAGCAGTGTTTTTATAGACATCACTGTCAGAAAATGTCTGCTGGGTGGATCCATTTTTCTGTTGTTTATATGTTTGTCAGTTGTCAAAAATGACAGCTTGCAATTAAAAAAATGTGTTTATTGTAAGTTCATTACTACACAGAGTTTAGCATTCAAACGCTTCAGTTTTTAACATTTCTGTGATACTGGAGACTCAGTATATGCTACACCGTTGCTAAAAAAAATTATAACAATAATAATATTTCCCACAAGAACATACCAGACAGATCTTCTGACGTGTTACCAAAAGACATTCAACGTGTTCTGTCGTGCATGTCTCCTGAATGAAAACACAAAAGAAAGGTGTTTTAAGTCTCCCACGGTTGATGGGTTGGATTGGTGTGTTTGTTATTGTAAGAGATGACTGCTGGCTTTTAAAGCCCGTCAGCAGGACCCCTGTCAGAAGACCCTCTCTGTCTTTCTCACACACACATATTGTAGATCCCATGACTCATCTAGATGCCAAGCAAAAGTTCAAATTAAGCCAGACAAGTAAGTACAATTCTCAACTGTTCCGAAACATGAAAAGTTGCAGTGAAACCAGAAAGCTCAATTTCGGCCAAATGCAACACCTGTAATTGATCAAATTCTTTTCTTCCTTTTTTTTTTTTTTTTTTTTTTGAAATGTGCTAAAAAAAATTAAGTTTATTCATTCTGTCTTTCTCAAGTCAATACCAAATTCATTTGATATTTTGTTCCAACAAAGATGATTGACAGAGCTTATAATGAATCCAAACCAGAAGTTCCCTGACATTTTTTTCACTGACTGTAATATTTCACATATTTAAACAATGTTAAAACTCTGACAGCATAAGTGTGCAGTCCTGGGGCAATATCACCTAAGCCACCAGGAAGATAACACAACAGCTCATTGTTGCGAGCAGAACAGAAGTTGTATTGTGGTTAAGCTGTTTCAGTTCAAAAGAATTCAATGTCGAAAGAGTTGAGTCCAATTAAGAAACACCAGCAGCTTTCACTGGGTGTTATTCCAGGGCTCAGCCATGTTTCTGTTGGCCTGCCCGCCCAAGGTATGGTGGGGAAAATGTTCCTGCTGTGAATGTGAGATATTTGAACAAACAAGTGTGCACAGGTTAGAGCAGTAGGGCAACTCTTAAGAAGTGAGGTCCACTGGGGGAATTGGATGACAGGGTTGATCTGAACTCACACAGAAGTTTTGCCAGGGATGGGTTCACACCGACAAACCAGGCTTTGATGACCTATAGCTGATCCTAGGTCTCCTGCTGACGGAGAAGCGAGGAGCGATCAAAGTCCAAGGCAGAGATAATGAGGAATAACAGAGTTTGTTATTAAGAATATTAAGCGTTTTGGATCGGCCTGGCATTAGAGATCAGTCGACAGTCGAACAGACTGTGAGCATTAGCTCATCACCTAGCAAACAGAATTAATATGATCTTAAATGGACAGTTCACCCAACTCTGGTAACATTTACTCAACCTCATGTCATTCTAAACCTGTGTGGTTTTCTTTGTATAACATAAAATTTGATTTTTTTTATTTTCTGTCAAAGAATATTCTGGCCACTCCTTTTAATGCAATGAAATTCAATGAGACTGTTGACATGCTTTAAAATCACATGAAAAGACCCATAAAAGTATAAAAAGCTTTTTGTGTAATAAAGAGACAAAAATGTAAGTTGTTTTTCACAAAATAATATTGACACCTTCTGTAGCCCTTCTTTCTACATTCATAAGAGCTCACAAGGAAGGAGATTTGTGAATAAATTATTTCTAGTTTCAGACCTTGTCAATGAATCAGTTGATCAAGCTTAATAAATGATCGGAATAATTCATGACACAGTGATCTGGTCCCAGCGGTTAAAGCAACTATGTGACTCTATGTCCCTCTCAGATGTTGATCGGTTCTGGGTGTAGTAAGTAACTACTTGTGAGCATATGAAAGGTATGAAAGTCCATGAAAAAGTTGCTTTCTAATAATTCACCCAAAAATGTACGTTTGCTGAAAATGTATTCACCCTCAGGCCATCTAAGATGTAAATATTTTGTTTCAGATTACATCATTTGCTATTCAATCCTCTGTGATGAGGATGGGTGCCAACAGAATGAGTCCAAACAGTTGATTAAAGTGTCACAATAATCTACAAGTAACCAAGTAAAGCAGCTGATGTCTTGTGAAGCAAAATGTTGTCTGTAATAAACAAATTCATTAATATGTTTTTAGCTTCAAACCATTGCTCCCAGCTAAAATGTGAATTCTATTCGATTTATAACCTAATCTTTACAATATTTCATGGAGCTTTTCCTTCCTTCTTGAAGCTTAACAGCAACAGCCCTCATTCACTTGTAAAACTCGTAAAAAGAACATTGATATTATTTGGGGACCAAATAATAACAGAATTCTCATTTTTGGTTGAACCATTAAGGGTTTATGGCATTTGAAAAAGTAAAATGTCACCGACACTAGACTGGATTAGAAACTTGGAGAGTTTGTACAGACTCAAACTTTACTGCTCATAAACAGAGTCCAGGTCCTCCTAGAGCTCAGCAGTTTAGAGATGAACTCATCTCGGTCTCACAGGGGGAGCAGAGCGCACTGTGCAGGACTTTATTGCTCTGGATAATATTGACTCAACTTTGAGCTCCTCAGCATCAGCCTGTAACAGTGTTTATCCAGGAGAGAGCTGAGGGGAATCCACACTCTCTGAAACACAGATTAAAGGCCAGAGTGGAGCATCAGTCCGCTCTGGTGTCTTATGGAAACATTACATGCATTCAAACATAAGCAGTTTCACCCCAAAATCAACTTAAAAGCAGCAGGCAAACAGTCTCATTACGATTCTCTCCATTCCATTCATTCCAGATGCAACCAATGAAGTCATCACCATTTTCACGCAGAATTAGTCATAAACACAGGTGGTACGGGAAGTATTTTTCTACAGATACAGTCATGGCAAAAAGGCCTCGTCAATTATCAGGGGAAACCATAATTCCATAACTACTCATTCATTTGTATGGGGAAAATCCTAATATTTTCAACTATTTGAATAGAGAGCAAATATGAACAATATGAACACTCAAATGCATATTCAGATCTATAAATTATGTTTGAGCTTAACTTATAAGGTTTTTAATGTCTGTAAAAATTATCATTTAATATTCTCATTTTCATTGTCAAAAAAACTTCTCTTTCAGAAATGCACTGGCATGGCCTTTAATACAAGATATTAAAAAAAAAAAACAGGCAGCATGTTGAAATGGGATGAATAATTGAAAATACTCTTGTGTAACTGATTGGCAAATTTCTAAAAATAAACATCAGCCATGCATTTCTAATAGATTTTGGGTGTCTGTTTTGTTTTCTAGCTACTGCATAAGACCAAGTACTAAATTATTTTACCTGGATAAGGCACCCTTTGCTACTTTAAATAGTTATGTAATTGTCAATCTTATCAAATAAGTATGTGCTATATGCAAATGCTGTTTTCGATGTCCACTTCTATGAACCACTGCCTTAAACCAGACAGTCCTCAAATTTCCCAGCTTACTGAGTGTATACATAGTAAACCAAGTTCATTTTACTGTACATCCCTGACCTCACGACTGTGTGATCATTCTCTCATGCTCAACACATGCTCAGAGCTGCATTCCTGTAGTGCTGAAAAGGCCATGCAATCCACACATATCACTCCACAGACCAATATGTAAACAGGAAGAGATACAGGATCTCTGCCTCAGTGTAGTTGATCTGCAGAGTGGGCACTGGTCCAAGCAAAGGAGAGACAGAGAGGGAACAATTGAGGTAAAAAGGACAGAACAGATACTTCTGTGGAAATCTGTACACATGCTTGCATGTTGTGTGTGGACATTCTGGTTTTTACATGGTTTTACAGGAGAACACTTATGGTACATCCGGCCGGTTATTGTCAGGAGCTTCTAGTGTTGTGACAGGGGAGTTAAACTAGGAGCCATTGTTGCGTCATACACTTAACATTATATATGGATGTGCCTACCCAGGACAGTACACATTTAAAGATGTACTGTGCGTCTTGCCTCGGTCTTTCCAGTGTCATGTCTTAAAGGGATAGTTTGCCCAAAAATGAAAATTCTGACATCATTTACTCACCCTTATGATGTTCCAAACCAGTATGACGTTCTTTCTTCTCTTGAACACAGTGATAAATGCATTAAATAATTTATATAATGTTGTTTTGAGCAGATTTTGTAAAATGGATCAACTGTTTCATTGATTATATTCAATTAAATGGTTCCTGATTCATTCATGAACGATTTCTTGATGAACCAGACATCTCTGTCATGAACATGACAAGAGGAGCTAGAGTAGATTTTTAATTAAAAACATGTTTTGGAATGTTCAACAAATTATATAGACCACTTTTATGTTACTTTTGCTTTTTGCTTCAGTCTTTATTTATTTCAACTGCATGCCAAACAGTGATCAAAAACTTTATCTAAAAACCAATCTAGAAATATTATAATTATATAGAAAGAAAGAAAGAAAGAAAGAAAGAAAGAAAGAAAGAAAGAAAGAAAGATAGAAAAAGAAAAAGAAAAAGAAAAAAAAATATTGTGTATTACACAGGAAAAAGTCATTTAGGGTTGAAATTACATAAGGGTAAGTAAAAGATGACTGAATTTTAATTTTTTTTATATATATTTCCAATTATTACTAGAAATACATTAGAATTATATTCCATGGTTATTATTATTATTGTATTATTTATTGCACTGCATATTAATTTTGTTTAAGAATTAAAATAAAATAAGAATAAAGGAGATTTGCTGTTTAAAGGGAATCAAAGGACAGAAAAAGGGAGTGTTGCTCCTAAAACATGCCTCTGTCTGTCCTACAGTGTAAATGACAGTAAAAAAAAAAAAAAATGGTGAGAGCCTGTTTCATACATATATATCAAAGGGAAGTCACAGCACAAACCAATTTAACATGAAATTCTGATAGACCTTAAGGAAGTATTGATTTCATGATAAATAGTGTGTGAAGGAAAGCTGTAATTTCCAGTGCAGAGAAATTTGATAAATATGTCTGCTTCCCATACATACTACAAAACAGTCACAGTCACAATGACCTCAGCTTATAAACAATGACATTTAATTGTACACATCACTACTATGCTATCTGTTTTGCCTTCCTTTAACCCATGAAAGAAAGCCACAGAAACTCACAGCAGTTGCTGGGTTTCAATGGATCCAAAGAGCCTTGAAAGGGCAGCTGTAGTTGTTTATTCACACTCATAATGAGAAAGTAGATTATCTGCATCTAATTATTCCATCGTTTCATCCATTTTATGATTCAATGAGTCACGTTATTTTATTGATTGAGTCTACAGTTGACATTTGAGTGGTGTATTAAAATTTAAAGATTGTGTCGTTTATGCAGTGACTTTATGACGGCCGATGGCAGCAGGGTTTGGGCGGCACTAGCCGAGCCCAGTGAGGAGTTCCCAGCACATGCAGCCCATATGGGAGGGCTGAGGTTCAACTCCCTGTTTCCAAAAGTCTCTGAGTCATCTAGAGGGCTCTCTATAACTTGTTTTTTGGTTGAGAGGTGAAAAGAGGTATGTCAGGGGTTTAGTGAACATGTAGAGTTTATCTGGTACCTGTCACTTAGGGCTAAAGTTGTTCCAGTAACAGTATATATTTCACAACAAATGGACGGAAGAGCGAAGGTTTTATCCATGCAGCTGTGATCTGTGTAATTCCACTCCAGAACCTACACTCCCAGGAGCCTAAATCTGTCTGTCCGAAGACCCCAACGAGCCTGGTGTCTGCAAACCCATGGGAAATACGGAGGAAATCTTGGAAGTTGAGATTTAACGGTTGGCCAAATTTGGCCTCGGCCCAGATTTGATATTAGTCCGGCCTCAGAAACTGTGTAGTGGCCTCATATCAGGCAGAGAGAAACCAGACGCTGTCATTCTCAAAGCAGCTCAAGGCTTCTGGCAACTGCAACAGATTCTGGTTCAGCCTCGATGTCCGACCCTGTCTGCTCTGTGCCGGCTTGATATACAAGTGACCATAGTCTGGGTCTCCACTTTGTCTAGCTAAGAGACATTTTCAATTGCATTTCAAAGCAGAAAAGCAAATTTCAGGCTTACTGACAAATTTAAAACACAAAACTTGGACAAATCAACCACAAGCTACACGTTCTTTACTGCTAGGCTAACGTGAAATATTTCCTAACACAGCAGAGCCAGACAGCTAAAGCCAAGCCTCCTAATCTCCCTGTGGAAGTGATGTCAAAGATCGCTGCTCGTAAACTGAACATATTGCAGTTCTTTATAGCAATGAATGTGTCATACTTATTACTATTGTTTTGTTTGTTCCATTTTAATTTGTTTCATATTAAAGAAATGTGAAAAGTCGTTGGTGCCTATGACAGATTTGACATCATGGTTTTTGGTTACGAGACTGAGGACCAATGACAATTGATGTTACTGGTGTCTAAGTTGTGACACAGGTGCCATCTTTTTAGTGTTGGGCAGGCTACTCAAAAATGTAGCTAGTTAGGCTACTCTGTAAACTGAGTTAATCTAAGCTGAAATCTGCCCTTCAGAGAAAGTAGCTAGTTACACTGCAAGTTGCATGGAAAAAGTAACTTGATACATTGAATTCTATACCATTTGTGCATGTAATATTTTTTATAAAAACGAAAAAACATCACACACAAAGAGAGAGACAGACAGACAAAACAGGAGTGAATGAATGAGTTAGTGAGTCTGTGACCCAGCTAGTTGTCCGGCCAACAAAGTCAGGTACCATGGTTCCGATAGTCTAGGGAGGAACTTTTGGAGCCTCGCACATGACGTGCAGGAAAAAATAGTAGGCTAAATCATGTGCACGATTTACTCATTCGTTCCCTCAATGCACGATTTAGCAAATCGAGGGAACGCAATAGTAAATTGAGGGAATGCAATAGTAATTGTGTGCACGTTTTAGTACATTGAGGGAATGAATTAGTAAATCGTGCGCACAATTTATACATTTTTTCTTGCATGGCATATGTGCGGGGCTCCATAGGAACTAGATAGGCATGGTAAGACACACAAGATGTCAAACAAAAAGTTATTTTGGTTTATTTTCTTCCCACAAGCCTAAGTTAGAGTGTTGAATAAATAAAAAGAAAAAAGACAAATAAACAAAATAACAAAACAGCTTAAGTTTGGTGCTCAAACTCAGCACCTTAACTGGGCTACACAAAACCACAAATAAAAAACAATACAAAAACATTCTCATTATTCCATATCAATTGAAATAACAAAAGAGAGCAACTAGTGTGGTACACAACACAAAACAATACATACATACATACATACAACAATTCAATGACCCAACATCAGAGTTACCCAAACAATACAACATGGTATGATCATTTTTATCATGAGTGCATTGTACCAGTGCACAATGACAAAGTGAGCCCAGAGACAGCGAAACATTGATTGCTGTTAACTATTGTCAGAAACAATAAATGCTTTTTACAACAACAAACGAAGACATTGAACCTAAAACAAACAAAAAAAACTAGTGCTATATGCAAGTTTCTTTCACAATGAAAGGAAAAAGACTTACAAATTACAACGACTTGTATACAGGTCCTTCAACTTTCATATATTTTAGATTCATTGCACACCAACTGAAATATTTCAGGTCTTTTATTGTTTTAATACTGATGATTTTGGCATACAGCTCATAAAAAAACAAAATTTTATCTAAAAAAAATAGCATATTTCATCTGACCAATAAAAGAAAAGTGTTTTTAAAACAAAAAAGTCAACCTTCAAATAATTATGTTCAGTTATGCACTCAATACTTGGTCAGGAATCCTTTTGCAGAAATGACTGCTTCAATGCGGCGTGGCATGGAGGCAATCAGCCTGTGGCACTGCTGAGGTGTTATGGAGGCCCAGGATGCTTCGATAGCGGCCTTAAGCTCATCTAGAGTGTTGGGTCTTGCGTCTCTCAACTTTCTCTTCACAATATCCCACAGATTCTCTATGGGGTTCAGGTCAGGTGAGTTGGCAGGCCAATTGAGCACAGTAATACCATGGTCAGTAAACCATTTACCAGTGGTTTTGGCACTGTGAGCAGGTGCCAGGTCGTGCTGAAAAACTAAATCTTCATCTCCATAAAGCTTTTCAGCAGATGGAAGCATGAAGTGCTCCAAAATCTCCTGATAACTAGCTGCATTGACCCTGCTCTTGATAAAACACAGTGGACCAACACCAGCAGCTGACATGGCACCCAAGACCATCACTGACTGTGGGTACTCGACACTGGACTTCAGGCATTTTGGCATTTCCTTCTCCCCAGTCTTCCTCCAGACTCTGGCACCTTGATTTCAGAATGACATGCAAAATTTGCTTTCATCCGAAAAAAGTACTTTGGACCACTCTGTAGCCCATTTCCTGCACACGCCTGTGCACGGTGGCTCTGGATATTTCTACTCCAGACTCAGTCCACTGCTTCCGCAGGTCCCCCAAGGTCTGGAATCGGTCCTTCTCCACAATCTTCCTCAGGGTCTGGTCACCTCTTCGCGTTCTGCGGCGTTTTTTGCCACACTTTTTCCTTCCCACAGACTTCCCACTGAGGTGCCTTGATAAAGCACTCTGGGAACAGCCTATTCGTTCAGAAATGTATTTCTGTGTCTTACCCTCTCGCTTGAGGGTGTCAATGATGGCCTTCTGGACAGGAGTCAGGTCGGCAGTCTTACCCATGATTGCGGTTTTGAGTAATGAACCAGGCTGGGAGTTTTTAAAAGCCTCAAGAATCTTTTGCAGGTGTTTAGAGTTAATTAGTTGATTCAGATGATTAGGTTAATAGCTCGTTAAGAGAACCTTTTCATGATATGCTAATTTTTTGAGATAGGAATTTTGGGTTTTCATGAGCTGTATGCCAAAATCATCAGTATTAAAACAATAAAGTTTAATATTTATCATTACATTATGGAAAATAATGAACTTTTATCACAATATGCTAATTTTCTGAAAAGGTCCTGTATAATATCCATAGGAAGATGCAAACCTCACGTGTGTACCCAAAGGCTTTGCAAAAACATATAACACCATATTATTTACAAACAATAGGCCTACATAATGTAATAGTCCACTCATACGCACAGATAAACAAACAACGGTGCATTAAACTGGTGCTCAGGTGATGACATCATCTGACCAATCATCACCACAGAGTCATTTAGACTGGAACTGCTTTGATCAATTCAAATGCACTTAAAAGATCTGATTCAAAAGTGTCATTCAATACTCTTTGAATTCCTTTTCTAAAGTGATGACAGAATATTGCACACAGGTCTTTAATTCTGGGAAAACTGTAGAGTTGTACAATGCTTTTCAAAGAAATAGCTTCAATTCCAAAAAAACGTCACATTTTATACAAAAAAACAATAAACAAAAAACTAATTTAGAAATGTAGTAACACCTTTCCTATGGACCACTTTAATAGTGCCTTTATGTACTTTTTGGAGCTTGAAAGTACAGAGATTCTAAAAAATAGTAATCGTGTGGAAAAAAATATTAGGGGACAAAAATTACAGTTTGCACAGTATAAAAACCATTATATATATAGAATGTCCCCATTAAACAAGTATATGCGTGTTTGACTTCAGACTATTATGGGGATTAATATGCAATGAGTTTTTATTTTTTTAATTAAAAAAATTAACAGTGATGTTCCAGGCAATTTAAGCTTGCTCCAGCGAGATTCGCTGTATAACAGTAATGCTGTGAATCATTAGTTTTTGACAAGGTGACTAAATCTGGACTCAGTTCCTTGCCTTGTTAGACAATGGAGACACACAGTGTTAGCTCTCATGGCAGCCTATGGACTGAGATGAACCTCTCTGTAGAGATGAATATCTATCTACACCTTCAACACTGCTGTGCTGCCAGCACCAGCTATATATATTCAAGATAAAGTGCCCTGATGGTGTCAAGTAATATTCACGGAATCTCTCGAGTCTAAGAATTATATGCATTCTTAACGTATATGAATGTGGCTCCTGACCCAAGCAATGCAATAAATGGACATAACCGGATTGCTCATGCAAATGAATATTAAAGATGAATTTATTCACTAATCACTTGGTAATGTATCAGCTGAGAGGGAGTGAAGTTGGATTTCATCCTAATGACCAATGTTTCATTTCCCTCACATAGCTCTCCTTTCAATGCTGACCCTTTACACACAAGCAAGTCATCAAAGCAGCAAAACAGTGACCGACTGAGGCCAAGAAAAACTCAGAGACGCCCAAATCATTCACTGACATCCTCCCTAAAGTGTAAAATGCTCCTGCAGAGTAATGTCCTCCTCTTAAAACAGTGGGGACATGGTTTGGCTCTTTTGGCGCGAGCAGGTGAAGCGTTTGGGGCTGATGGAGCTGAAACAATAAAGCAGCGGAGGTGCTGTAACTCATTTTTGTGAGCACAGGGCTCATCACACCATGCAATTTTCACCACAACAAGATTTTAAAATTAAACATCCTAGTGGACCTCTTCACAAACAGTGCTAAAGAAATAAAGAAATAAACTCAATAAAACCAATAAAAAATAAAAAAAACGCTTCAACCATCTGATCTCATTTGAATTTACATACACACATTTCTGTATGTTTGTACTGTACATTTGAGTTGTTGAATAAAGTTGCACAGAACATAATGTAAAGTAAAAATTATGTGCGTAAATAAATAAGACAGCTTATTTAATTAACCAACCAACCAACCAATCAGTCTGATTCAGTATTCAGTATATGTTACTTTTCATTCATCACACTTCTGTGAAGTACAATACGCTTAAAATTTGCTTGGCAGCAACTCTGTGATTGAATAGCCATTTTTAAAGTCTTACAAAGTTGTCACTAACAAGGCAACCTGGACAAACAAAACACAAGAAAAACAACTGACAGTTTCTTTCCTAATGTGATACATAGGAGGGCAGAACCAGATTGCAGTTGTTAGTCGTATTACATAAATGCTGTGCTTTTTTTTTTATATATATATATATATATGTGAATCCCATGATGTGTATCTTGTGTTTCGTATTATTTATTTTGCTAACAGCCTTACATTGGATTAGCTTTATGTTTTCATTCTTGGACACAATAGAGTTACACTTACAGATTTGTGTCCAGAAGTAAATATTGGTCACGATAGAGAGATCTCTTTCCCATTTATCAATTATAAATGATACAGTCAGGTCGGGATTTTCTATAATTTTTTTAAGAGCAGTAGGGATTCGCTTGCCAATTTGCTGATATATTCCAGCAGTGGGGGTGTAGGGGGGTGTTTAATTTATTGATTTTGGCTTTAA
Source organism: Carassius gibelio (assembly GCF_023724105.1). Taxonomy (NCBI): domain Eukaryota; kingdom Metazoa; phylum Chordata; class Actinopteri; order Cypriniformes; family Cyprinidae; genus Carassius; species Carassius gibelio. The sequence goes on along the minus strand of NC_068408.1, from coordinate 10,844,760 downwards.
TTACAATTTTGTTAGGATATATTATAGATATTGTTCTTTCCCAGTGCCAAACTTCTGGATTAACTCCTGAAAGACAAAATTCACAATTCTTTATACTTTAATTCCTTTTAATTGTTTATTCATAAAATAATACATTACTGGGGGGGGGGGGGGTATATAATAAGATGACAATCCAGTTTTAATAAGACACATTCATCTTGATCTTTCATTTAAAACTGGTCTTAGCTATCCTTATTTAGTGTTGGGTCAAATAGTTAACTTTCTACTTTCAGTCCGGATCCCAAACCTGTATTTTTCTCCAAGGCCTGACACAGTGGCTAGCGGCCATTAATGTCAATCTTCCATAAGGTCAAAGAGTTACTGACAGCACACCATCCTAAAGTACAATCATTTTACTGCGCATAATAACATAGCAACTTATACAGTATTTACAACATAGGTTTTCTCTAGCTGTGCAGAATGGTGACATCTTAATACAGGTATGCTAATGATGTTAAACCAATTTGATGTGTCTGACCCCAGTGTAAAGTCTTTAAGCATTCAAATGGTACCAAATAATGAGGAAACTTCCTTCAGTGGTCAACAAAGACATTTTATAGGATAAAGACCGCCATTAAGCTGCAAACATATGGAAAACCACTCAAGAGTTACTTTGCTAACAGACTGAATGAAGCTAAGAAGAAGAGAGGGAGGAGTTTAGGGTCAAAACGATGGGAAACGTTCAACGTTCCTGTTCACTAACTGCTAGCTGCTGACTGTAGCGGGGAACCACCGCCTTGAAGGGCTAATAGCATTTCCTTACACTGATCGACTGAGTCAGTGAATGGAGCAGAGTCTGTGCCTCCATTACATTTTGGCTCTTGAACCCAGAGTTTATGTTCAAGCACAACTACATGAAAAGAATGAAAAGTGACTTTAATGGGCCTGTATATATTGATTGGGCGGATACATAATAACAAAACATTTGGCATAAAAGAAAACAATCCGCAGGACCTGCATTTCCGCAACAATCATGAGTATCCTGCATTGAGAATTGGATAAAAATCCAATTCTAAGTAAAAGGCTTATTAGACCAATATCGTACGTGTAACATGTTTCCTTTGAAATTACTTTTACAGCGAATCCTTACCCTCGTAAATGACTATGCGGACATCTCAATTTACAGCTAAGGGTCTGAATTCAACAGGTTTACAGAGGTTTCATTGAGTCATTAGGATGCTATGACAACACTTTCCCTCTTATTTCATTTGTTTAATTTGGTTGGTTCAAGTTCCTTTCCCTCCTCCACTTGTATATGGCTCCCCGGAGAGAAACAAGCATCTCTCGGAGAAAAGAGATGGGAGAAAGGGAGGAACACTGCGATCTCCTGCAGAGATGTTGGATCAAGTCTTCGTGTTATTCTCTTTCCTCAGGTGAATAAGGGTCCAGAGTTGATGTTCTTTCTTCTGCCTTAAACTCATGTGAAAGTGTTCCACTCTCTGTCTCCCCAATACAGTCAGTCAATCTGTTGTTCAAATCTAGGTTTACCATGACCATGCAGTTTCTATGAAAAACGCCCAGCCAAGTTGACCACATCATTAGTGTTACCTGTGGAATGGTGGAATCATTTCTGAATGGAAGTGCCTTTTGTGGTATTATTAGCCAGCACAGACGTCTTTCTTCATGCCACTGGGCAACAACTGGGCAAACGGCCCTCACTCTTTTAAAATGACAGCTCATTTTTCTGTTCAATTGTCAGGAGTTTTCCCCCACTGTCTGGTGTTTCTTCTCCTTGTTGGCAAGTTGACGACGTCTAGTTTTACCAAATCCGGGATCTGCATTAGTTTCCGTTTTCGTAATGCTTATATCGTCTCTTAGCAATTATTAATGACAATATTAATGACTTCGAAGGAGAACCTGATCACTTCTCCAGCAGTGGAAGAATCCCAAGAGCAGCCCAGTGACCTCCGAGAACTCTGGGAAACAGTGTTCGCTGGTGATGTTCTAGTCATTGCCACAACATTCATTATTCCTTGGGAGGGAATGGCGTACAAGACGGCGGAACACTCTGAATGGCAAATTTGCCTCCAGAGAGCTGAAGGTCTGCCAAGCCGTTACCCGTAGCTGAGTGCGTGTGCCCTCGGTGCGATCAGTCTATGTCGATCCAGTCATTCGAGTGATGGATGCGTTGATGCTGACACTAACTGCAGAGAAAAAGGAAACCTTCTGTTCTCCAGTGAGTCATGTCATCGCTCTTCTCTGTCTGTTTACTCATGAGACGTCCCCTATAAAAAACCAGCTTTAGTACTCCAGAGTTGATGAGGGTAGAGCTGGCAGGAGCCACAAGCATGTGGGTGGTGGTGATATTAATAGACACCTCTCTTAGTGTACGGGTCTGTTTGAGTTTCAGTGGCGAAGTAAACCCAACATGCCTTACATATAATGCCACTCTCCAATTTAGCCGCTGGTCGCCTTTGAAGTGTTTATCTGAGTCTGAAGTAGGAGAGGACTCTCGTCTGGCCTCCGTGACGAGTGTTGGGATTTACGACAGTGTTTAGAAATCATTTCCAGGGAGCGAAGAACTTAATGGCCTTAAAGTACCCTGTGTGTTTACTGGAGGATTCCAGCATCTGATGAAGGATTCAGTTTAGAAAGAATTAACGATATGCTTTACACAATCCGAGTTGATTTCCATTTGATTGTATGGAAGACAGCTTGGAATAAAATATTTATCATAGCATCATACACGATGGGTAAATATGACGTGCGCACCCGTTGTTGATATTAAAGTGGTGGTTCACCCAAATGTGAAAATGTTGTCATTGTTTACTCGCCCTCACGTAGTTCCAATCACGTATAATGCTCTTTTTTTCCGAGAAACACTAAAAAGCAAATCAACATCAAGCGCTTGCACTGAAAAGAGGGATGCCTAACTTCCCATTTGGTGTTCGATCAAAGAAAGATAAAGAAATCATATGGGGCTATAACGATAAGAGGGTGAACAAATGATGACTTTATTTTATTTAAATTTTTCGGATAACACTCATTGCTAGACCATGTTTACAGTGGCTTCAGTCATCCATCCTTCATCTCAGCCCCTCTAAAACTCTATAATTAACTCAGCTGTCAACAGCCTAAAAATCTGTGATTATGTGATCTTTCTTCACGTTAACTGAAAACAGCGGCTTCAGAAGGATATCTGAGGATATTTCACTCTTAATCCTCCCCTTACTACTCATTAAAAAAAACTTGTCAGTAAGTATATGTGGATGTTTCAACAAAAAAATTCAGGAATAAAATAATACTGTGCTTCCTAAGCTCTGAGCACATTTTCTATTTTCACCATTTTGTAAATAAATCTTTTTGATGTTGAATGATTCATCAGTGCATACGCTCATGTGAAACTACAAGCTTCTCTCTGGTGTCATATGCCAGGCTTCCCAAATCATTTAGTCTGCTTAAATTCTTAAATTCGACCTCAATCTCGCATTCAGATATGCCCTGGTCCAATCAACAACTGATAAGAAGTACATCCTTGTACTGCATTTTGTCTTTTTCGCTAATCCGTTCCACTAGGAACTTTAATACCACAGCAAAGTGGTATTAAACCAATTTGATGTGTTTAGACAGTCCTCACACTTAAAAAATGCTGTAGGAACATGCAAGCGCAGAAATTATAGTTTTAATATATAAGTTTTTACAGGAAATAATCACACTCTCACACTGAAGCCCCTCTGTTCTATAAGAATTAAGGAGAACACGTGTGGGGTCTCACAGATTCATGCTGATATTAGACAAAAACCAAGCAGACAGTGCAGTGAAAGAAATCCACTGTCTGGACTGTATCCTTTTACTGACCTGAGAGCAGAAGATAACGCAGCATCATCACCGCACAGCTCTGAGATTCCCAAGCTGGGAAAAGTCAAAACACACTTTAACAATTTGTGTATGCATGTTTATCTTTGTGTGTCATTAATCCAAAAAATGAGGCATATGAGAGACTGGGGGCAATTACCACAGGGGACAATTTGTAACACTAAATTTCTTGAATTACAAATAATCCAGAGTGATGACACTTATTCAACACATGCTCAGTAGAGATATCTATCTGTTCGAGAAAATACTTCACATGGAGAGTGAAACTAGATATTAAAAGATGTTATTTTCTGATAAACTTTTATTCTGCAATAATTTATGACTGAGGACAAGGCAACTGTAAGAAGTTATGTAATAAAACTGAACCTAAAAGAATACACTTATAAGTGCAAGCTGATTTCAAGTAAAACTTTAAATAACTATTTTACTAAAAAGTACACATAAGTAATCGTTTTTAAATTATGTTATATTATGTCTGCAAGTACAGTTTTATTTTTGAAATATACTTCTAAGATTTGAAATACACATTAAATATAATTAAGCACACTGACATTTAACAAGATTATACTTCAGTAAAAACTTGCTTCAGATAATTTTACTATAAGTCCCACTTAGAATTTTGTTTTAAATGCATACTATTTTAAAAACAACTCAAATAATGAATCAATTATTATTACTTAATTGGCTGCTTTTATTCAAACTAAAACAGATTGCAAGTGTTACAGTTGAAGAAATGGGTGTGATTATAACCCTCTAACCTTTTTATTAAATTCATCCCATTGTAAGCCTATTAATGTAGCTACTTTTTGGAACATAGTAATGTTTCTTACACCAAAAATGGAAGGTAGATTTGCTGTAAGTTATGAAGGAAAATGTTACAATTGCCCCCAATCTCCCTTATTTAATGTTAGTTACTTCCCTTCTATGCCTCTCCATCTCTCCCTTCTGCTTTGATGTCTTCAGAGACACAGCGTTCCCATTAAGTGTCGTCAATCAGAGTTCTAACAGGAGACAATCTGTGTAAAACGGAAGGTCAGGACAATCCATATTCCCTGTGCTATGAGGTTCTAAAATAAGAGCTTTTATCCTGAATCACCGATATCGGAATATTTTCCCTTCGCTCTGTCCAAAGCTCTTAGATATTTCCTATTTATGAGTTCCATCTGAAAACGCATAAATGTCACAAATGGTTGATTTCACCAATCAGACCTAAAGTAAATAAAGCCCGAAAGTTCAAACTGAACTGAAAACACACTAATAGGAGGTGGCATGGCGTGCCAAAGCACATGGCATAGAGAGAGAGAAAGGCAATTTCTTCTGATGTGTGTGTGTGTGTTGGAGCACATGTTCTCTGTGAGTGGTCGGGAGTGTGTTTATGAATGTCTGTTTGTACCCCAGTGTTTGGATGAGTGTGTTTATTCGTGTTTGTGTGTGTCTGAGTGTTAGTATGAGTGTGTTTATGTGCAGAATGCTTTTATGCTAGTGTGTGTGTGCACGTTTTCCCTCGGATCCCAAAGGGACTGTCTTCGATTTCCCTATTAAAGATAAAGCAGGAACAGTTTAATGCCTGAAAGGTGCAGATGGTAAGGATTTGGTCCTGGCCACTCGAATAAACCAGTCAGGTCTGAATTTCCCGACAAGGAGGGCTGGGATAGGATGGCGTGCTTTTAGAGCCCTCCCCACGCAGCTCTCGGCCCAATCGCGGCTAAATCCAAGCATCAGGGGCCAGCTTGGCAGGAACTAAGGGGCTAATGAAATAAAACAGCCGTCATGGCAGCTGAAATTTGCACATCCGACATTATTCATGGAACAATGTCCAAGAGAGACGAATATTTACCGCGCCTATTCCTTGTTAAAAATCATGCGCTGCACCTTCCAGTTGTGTATTTTTTAACAGAACATACCGTTATATCAGCGTAAATTCGATAATATGCATCAGAAGTTTGACGGCAGGGTCTAAAGCGAACTTTCAAGCGTACAAGTTTTTGTGTACTGACTCACTTGGGTCTTTGAACTGTGTTGCTACTGTAGACAATGACAAGACATCCATTCAATAACCAAAGCAGCTAAAACTTCATCCGACACAAAGATGCTTTGATCTGCCTGCAGCATACAAACACACACATGCCGTGTAACCACGAGACCGCGCTAGAGACCAAAAATGAAACAAACGCTTTCAGAATGCTCCATCTTTCTTGTTATGAAATTCCTTCGCCGTCATGTTTTCTAAAGTAAACCAACCCCGGGCTGGGCGATTGGTTCATCAGTCATGTCACCGTTCTTTCCTGGCAGGTTGGTCGCTGTCGTCTACCCGACCTCCTGCATGTGGACACACTCCATCTGCTGAAAAATGTGTTTCAAACAACGGACGGTTGTAAGGAGCAGCTCACGGCCTACAGAATCACAGCTTTTGGAAACAGGACACCCACAATGAAAAACAAACACCCAGTGCCTCAGAGGGCTATCAGTTTCATCTTTATATCTTCTTTTTCCTCATTCTGTATTCTCTCTTTCCACTGACAGGCGTGCAAGTGTTTAGGAGAAGCCACAAGGGTTGAATGTAGCCCTGAAGCTGCCCTCCTGTAGAGAGAGAGAGAGAGAGAGAGAGAGAGAGAGAGAGGGCTCTATTCCTCCCACTGTTTGCTTGTGTGTATTCCTGCTCCATTACCTTCTCATGGGTAAGACAGGGAGATAATAGAGACTGAAAAAGAAGAGAAAGAAAGAACAGCCCTGTGAGATTTCAGCCTGACTTCCTGCTCATCCTCCAGGCTGAAGAAACATCAGCCAGATGAAAATCAGCTTTGATCAAACTCTCACTCATACACAAAGGATTGAACTCTAAACCTTTGATTACATGTGCCACGCAGGACTTATAAACCCGTTTAGTCCCACCGCTCTTCTGCAGAAATCCTCTTGCCGACCACTTTTATGAACAGGATTTCTGAGATGGACATGTTGCATAGTTCTCTTCTCTCATTAGCTGGCCAGTTCCAATCGCTGGGACTATATACCATTAAGGTACAACGTTATTTTGATATGTCTTACTGAAAGATTACCATATCCATACACTACAAAATCAAATCACATTACATACACTCACACAGTGTTGGCAAGGTTACTTTAGAAATGTAATAGGTTAAAGATTACAATACATTCTATTTAAAATATAATAAGTATTGTAAATATTTCAATTAACTTCTTAATGTAAATGATTACATTTGATTAATTTTCACTTTCAAAATCCTTCATCACTTGAATTAATATAATACTCATTTAATTTTAAAGCACAGCCACCACAAAATTAGATTGTTATAAACTTAAATACTGATTTAAAATCATAAGATAATAGTTTAATAGATATGATACTGCTTTTGAAATCAGATCTTTCAGACAGGAAACACTGGCATCTAACAATGCCTTGAAAAAATAAAAAATATATACATACACCCAAATAGAAAATAAAACAGCTATTGAACAAGCATGTTCAATTATTCTGTGTCCTAAACACCTGAAACACTGGTATCAGTGCAATGCAATTTGGGAAATATGTGTTTGAAAAATATTCAGTAACCCCCTTTGTAATCATTGACATTTTCAGAAGAAACTAATTGAATTACACATTTTTTTCTCAATAACTGTAACCGATTACAGTTACATTTATTTTGTTATTAAATAATGTAACTCTGTTAGATGTAACTACACTAGTAGCTCCCCAACAGTGTAATTGATTCCTGCAATGACAAAGCTGCCTTTACTCCAGTCTTCAGTGTCACATGAAATCATTCCAATATGCTGATCTGGAGCTCAAGCTACATTTCTTATTATCACATGATGCAGTTTTTGCTGCTTAAAACTGTCACCCGTCCCCTCTGTGGGACGCCTACGTTTACTTCACTATATTACAATTAAATCTAATCTAATCTTGACAAACTATATATCGGTGGAAAGATCTAAGACTCTCAAATATATATTTTACCAATGTTTTTTGTTAAAAATTATGTATGAAAAGTAATCGAATTAATTTATAATTTAATAATTTATGACAAGAGTGCACCCTCAAAAATCTACATCATAACAGGAGTTTTGACCTTTGTTAAAAAAAAAAAAGACTTCTTTGTTGGCTTTTTCTCTATCACATTTTAGAAATCATCAGAAATTATATATCAACTGAAAACTTAAAATCTCAAAATTCATCCTTTAAAACCCATTTTAAAATCAGACATTGCATTACCATGTAAATGGTACATCAGAATCATGTTACAAAATTAATGAATTATAAAAATGTAAGTTTGGATCGTGCACTACAAAGTCTATGTTCAAAAATGTGAGTGACAGTTAAGGGGTTAAAAAGTTTGTGTAAACCGTTATTCACTACCATTCAAAATTTTTGGTTCTGTGAGATTTTTATATATGTTTAATAATAATTTTGATACTTTCATGTAGCAAGTATGGATTAAATTGATGACAAAAAATGACAGTACGTTTACAATGTTACAAAATATTTAGATTTCAAATAAATGCTGTTCTCTTAAAAACTGTACAAAAATGAAAACTGTAGATGTTACAATAAAGGAAAAAAAATGGAGTTCCATAGTTTTATCCCAGAATGCCATGGTCAGTACACACAGAGATGTAGTGATGAGAGTGTGTGTTTGTAAGGCAGTGCTCCAGTTCAGCAGCATGTGGGGGGTGCTGTGATCGGTTGCCAAGCACAGCACAGAGAAGGAAGCTCCATAGCGACAGGCCAACCGCGGTGTGTTGCCTCCAGCTGGGCCGTGTCACACGATGTGTATGTATGAGAGTTTGAGTATGAGTGAGTGTGTGTTTGTTCGTGTGCGTCTCTACGTGTGTCTATTTTCTGTGGTGCTCTATCTGGTTGTGCACTCTGGAGGGGCCCATGTTACATGGACCACAGACACCAGAGCCTCGGGTCACAGCTGGGACAGTGTCGTGTGTGTGTGTGTGTGTGTGTGTGTGTGAGCGATGAGTGATTTTGCAGAGTAGGCTTCTTTTACTCTGCTGTTGCAGATGACCGGGCCATCGAGCAGTGTGTTGGGATCTATGAGTGTGTTCAAAAAATGTGTGTGTGCTCTACTTGTCCATCTTTAAAGGGAAAGTTCACTCAAAAATACAGTCCTGTCAGAATGTACTCACCCTCATCTCGTTCCCAACCTGTATGACTCACTATAAAAGTAGCCCAGGCTGAGATTCATGTGAAAAGGCAGAAATTCAGTCTTTACTAAAGTAAGTCAGACACAGTTTGAGATGGAGCAAATAATGCCAGAAATGTCATGCCCCTTCGAATTTTGACTTGAGATGTTTTAATCATACAGTAGCAAACTTGGCTTAAATTACAGACACAGGTCAAAGGTCAAAGTCTATATTAGGAAACTCCATCTCACTGGGTCAAGTCATTATGAACCTAGAGGCAACAAATATGTCCTCTTGAGATTTGGCACATGTTTAAGGGTACTGCTCAAAGCCAAAAGCATTATCCCTTATCTGAATGAGACGTTTGGTCAACAGAACCAGAATCTTTCTCGAAACATAAGCAAGAATATCAGTGCTCCCTTTGTTTGTTCAACCACAATATGTTACTCTGACTCCAGTATAAAACCCTTGATAAAGCTCACTATCAGTGTGGCCGATGGGAATTCAACCTAGTATCTCATTTCCAAATTAAAGCAAAGGCTACATGGTAGGCATGCGACTTGCTGGCAAAAAGTAAGACAGACTGAAATCAGAAAACTACTCAAAATGTGATATTTATGGTACTGGTTATTTGTTCTATCCATTCTGTCTCTATCACTCTGGCTCTTCCCCTATAGTGAATACAGATCTGTAAAAGAGCAAATGAAGCTGTTTTTATTGGCTACAATCCAGTAAGCATATTTCAGCAGCAGACCATGACCTCCATCAGTACAGTTAAAGTACTGGCCACCAGGGGGCACTGTTGGTGCTGTCCCTCTAACAGAATGTTATTGAATCTTTTTAGAATCAGGTCTTAAACGCACGAAATGTGCAGTCACATTTGTAAAAACTTTTTTGTAAAAACTTTTTTGTAAAAACTGTAAAAAAAAAAAAAAATTGCCGGGAAAAAAAAACACAACAGATTGCAATTGCAAATTCAAGAAAAGAAGTTGAACATGAGTGAAATCAGCTTTCAGCCTTACATGAAACTCCTATCTGAACAGATTCCTATTTAAATGACTGAATATCACCCACAAACTTTCACACGAGTCATTTGGTAAATAATAACTTGCATTTCAGTTTGTTCTTCATGCAAACTAATCATAAGACTTCAGGAGATTTCAAAAACAGTGTCTGAGTCATACGACAGTATCACAAACCTTTTGTGTGCTTTTGTGTCATTTTTTTATGCTTGAAAGCTCCATACTCCAATTGTTGCAACTGCATGGAAAATACAGTCCAGTAAATAACTAAAAATTTATGCTGAAAAGAAACTCATGCAAATTTGGAGCTGAGGATGAGTAGAGAATAAGTTAATGATGACTGTAATTATGCCTATTCTTTAAAGACTCTTCTAATGAAGTTTAGTCAGTGGTTTGAGTGTAAAAAAGAAATATTAGGAGGAGAAAGAGAAAGAAAGAGAGAGAGAGAGTGTGCGTATTTACAAGGGGTGAAATGGAGTTTTATGGAGTTGGCTGAGGGAAAAAGATGCTGGTTGGTGAGGTTTTATGTGTTGTGTTCTGGGTACCAGCGAGGTCAGAGCCCAGCGCTGTTTTCATTCAAACAGCAGCGCCAGCACACACCACAATTGTGCTGATGATGTAATGAGCGGAAGCCGATGCTCTTGCCTGTTTTGGGCTGTTTTTAATGACATTATTTACATTTATATTTCTGTCAGATGCTTTTTGGAAACTATTGGAACAATTCACCAAAAGACGGATGAGTCTTTCACAATGGTGATGTATTGACATTACACATAATCAAACACCAAGACAATATCCATCAAACAGGGTCAGGCGGTTTGTTGACAGACCTTATCGGCAATCTTAAGGACAGCCATTCAGCAGCTTGTTGAACGTCGCCCCCTCACCAGAGATCTAAAACAGAACCGTTCCACATCCAGAGAAATATAACAAAAGCCCTTTTTTCCTCCATAGTCGAAGAATCTTAGTTCTTTGAAGATGTAACAAAACGTGTGCATTTACAGAGCCATAACCAGCGTGGTTTCTCCTACCAAACATACTTAATCCCCCCCCCCCCCCCACACAGACACTCTGGGCAGCACGGCTGCTTTCTCACCCCTGTAAAAACTGGAGAGGTCTTGATTTTTATATTTTTTAATTGCGCAGTAGAATGCTTTGAAAGATGCCGTCACATGATTAAAATAAAGTCATATTCGCAATTCTGTGGTTGTGAGTCTGGAAGGTAAAAAGCCATTATGAGGAATGCAGCTTGGCCAGAGAGGCGGTGTTTTCCTGCTGGGACGCTGCAGGGAGAGATTTGGGCCTCTGGCATTATGGGGGTCCTTTGAGTGAGCGTTTAGTAAACGTTCTGCCATAATTTTGTTATGGTGCCACAGAGGCTAATATTCAGCTTGCTGTAGTCGCTCTTGCCGCTTTAACGCATGCATCAAGGGTGCGTGTGATTTTTTCGCATGTGAAACGCACTCCAAACCCCCACAGAGAAGCAGCTGGACTTTAAAGACTCTCTGATGCACAGCCAGAAGCTGCTAATGGCTCTATTCACAACAGTGCAATATTTCATAGACAGAGTGAATGACAAAAGAAATGCTACATAGAACCAGTGCTCTTTGAAGCTTGTACAATGATAAGGTAAAAACAGGTCAAGAGTCAAGGTTTGGCTTTTTAATATAGTCCAGTTAGATACTTGCAGATAACATACACTATCTATTTGACATCCATAAAAAATCCAACCAGCCATCCACCTCTCAATCTATATACACTATGGTTCAAAAGTTGTTAAGATAAAAAAAAAAAAAATATTTATTTGATAAAAAAAAAGTTATAACAGTTATTCTGTATTATTACAATTGAAAAGTTTTCAAATTAAATATAATTTAAATTGTAATTAATTTAAGTTACATTTTCAGCAGCCATTACTCCAGTCTTTAGTGTCACATGATCCTTCTAAAAATCATTCCAATGTGATGATTTTTTGCTCAAGAAACATTTCTTATTAATCAATATTGAAAACAGATGTGTTGCTTAATATCTTTGTGGAATCTGAAATACATTTGTTTCAAAATTTTCTTAGATTCAAACAGCATTTATTTACATAGCATTTATTTGATATACAGTAGATATATTACTGTATATAACACTGTAAATGTCTTAACTGGCACCTTTGATTTATAGAATGCATCCTCGATGAATAACAGTATTCATATTTTTAATAATCATTTTTAACATCTTAGTGACTTTTGAAGTTTAATGCATCCATATACATATATAAAATAAATGTTCTGCATCTCCAAACTGATTAGTCATATGATATTTATAGCTGAATTGATTGGGTAAAAAAACAGTTGGCTTTTGCCCAGGATTGGTGCTTATGAGCTTGAGATTCAGGGCAACACCCCTCAACTAAAACCCTCCAGAGAGCTGGAGATCGGGGTGTTTCTCACTCGTAAAAAATGTGAGACAATAAAGTGGCACAGCATTCGGCACAGTAAAGCCAAACCAGTGTACAGCCAGAGAAACCAAATCAAGTCCAGTATAAAGAAACAAACTGTCAACTTAATTTGGTGGTTGTTTGACTCCCATTTGAACAAACAGTTCTCGAAAATCTCGAATGTTGTTTGTAACTTAAATACATAACCAAAAACGTCTATTTGAGCTGTTGCATTTCAAACAATTATGACATGCCTTAAATTGGTTTATAAGAAAGCAACATAAGCGGCAGACACATTTGTCCTTAGAGCTTCACTTCTCTCGCTCTCTCTTTACATCGGTTGCCTGGGCGATGTCATTTAGCGAATAGCTGAGTGATGGATGTGAGAGATAATGTGTATTAAGTATGTCCAGCTCCTTGGAAAAATGAAAGAGAGAAAAGAAAAGGAAAGAGAAAAAATGGAGAGCGAACGTTTGAACCACAGCCCAACAGGATGAGGAAAGTCCCTGCATAGCATCAACACTAGCCCTCCTGAAATGGACCATGTCACTGTGGCTGTACAAAACAAAGCACACCACAACATGGGAAATGAGCAGAAGAAAAGAGGCAGAATAGGAGAGACTCCATCCCTGAAACTGTCGTTTAGCATTTATTAGCCATATCTGTCATGTAAGAGGAAAGGAGAACATAAGCTGTCTTTTTATTTTTGAGATTTGTGTTGGCAGAGGTCAGAGGTTAAAAGAGCTCCGTCTCCTCTGGTATTTTTTCCTGTTTCCAATCACTTCAACTCCAAGCAGAAAAACCATAAAACAGCGGAGAAGTGCTAGTTTTGTGACATTTGGTTATATGTGTCTGTTTAAGTCGAAGATAAAGCATACGAGCACACGTTAAGAGTCTCTACACATGTGATGCCCTTAATATTCATCAAAAGCTTTATCAGTGACAGATTGTAAATAAAGAGGCTATGTAGAAGAACACAGTATTTCAACACCTACACATGTCCATGGGATGGAAATCGGCCCCCGCGGTTAGTATTTTGCCATTAGCCAGTTACAACAGTGTCTAAATACAACGTCTGATGTAATGGCACTTTAGAGACCCTAATAAAGACCAAAATTTACAGCAACGTCAACCTGGAATATAACAACAAGAGGCCTCAACATAAGCAATGGGATCAGCCTTCAGTATTGGAACAAGAAATCTGCTATTTTATCATTTAAACCCTAAGAAATGTTTCAGAAATACAAGTAAATGGTCAATGCATTTTACTGCTACTTGGCTTTAAGAGAGAGCCAATGAACCGGGTTCTGAAACCGAACCACCCAGAGCAACTGAGCACCTGAGAATCTGAGGATATTTCATTACGACATAGGCCCTTATCAGAAAGACTTCACTCTGCCTGCAATAGCCATCACTGAAAGGAAGCATACAGACGATTCCCTCCAACAGGGAAAAGACATAGAATGTCATTAAAAGAGAGAGATGCACACACCCACACACCTGTCTTAAAATCCTTGTGGTGTAAAATCTGTAAAAAGTTTGGAGAAAGCCAAAGGGAGAGCCAGACTGGTTGTCTGCTTCTGATAGTGAAGACGTATTCTTGTGTGTGTATGCACTGTATGAAAGAGAGCGAAAAAAGAAAGAGTTAAAAAAAAAACAAAAAAACATTCTGTATAGGCCAGCAATGTATTCCTCCAAATAAGATACTCATTTGTCTGCAGCAGTGTAACATCTGCATTTAATATTGAAAAAAAAGAAAAAAGAAACTGACCAAATTCAGCCACTGACCACTAATGATTCAAATCTGAATCAGCAGCACTGGCAACATAAAAACATCAGGACATGTTTCAAAAGACAGTCTTCCCACAAGCCATCAGACTCCTCGCCCAACAACTGACCCAGAGCTAAGCCACACCCACTAACTTACTCTTGCTAATTTGGTCAAACTTTCCTACTAAAACTTTCTATGCTTCTGGCAAACATGAAAGGTATTAAATAACAGTGGTGAACATACATCATACAGAGATTAGCTTCAGAAAAGATGCAAACGCTTTCAGTGATGAACAAAAACAACTTGGGTTATGTTAGCCATGCAATAAAATACTCATTAGGGTTTTTAAGAGATATTTTAGCACGTAGAAAAGAAAAAAAAATATTGAATCACATTTTTATCACCATTTTAACAATTTCATATTCATAATAATAATAGTAATAATAATAATTCTTAGTATTATTTGAATTTATAATTTGTGTAAAGCTATAATATTTAATTGTATTTTTTGTATAATTTGTATAATGCTTTAATATTTAATTATCGCCTTTACATATTTGCAATCAAATGTCAGTGTTGCCTTCCCACCCCTAACTATTCTGACAGCATTTCATGTAAACAGGAGAGATGGACACGAGAATTTACACAGAGCCCTGAGCTTGAGGGCTCTCAGTCACTGTTTTATTTTCATACACTGCGTAAAACGTCCCGTTGCTGTAATTCAGTTCTGTTTGACTTCAGTGAAACCCTGTGTTTTTCCCGTGGCCAGTTGGCAGAGCTGTGGTGGTGGGGAGGAGGGGACCTGCTCTTAATAGTCCCTGATCACAAAGCTGTTTTTTTACTGCAAGGTTGGATGCCGTTCAGTGGTGAAGCATCAGCCTAGAAATGTACCCGCGATGGTTTTGGAGCCGTCCCAACGCACCTGCAAGCTCCCCCGTGGGCTCTGTTCTCCCTCGCTCCTACTCCCACTTACTCCCTCTCTGTTTAAGAACTATGAGGTCATTAACTGGACACGTCTGCATTGTTAAAGGACAGCAATGCATGCGCTGATTATAACATCTGCCAGAGAAAGAGAAAGAGAGAAACTGCATCACATATAAGAACTGAAGAAGGAAAGATTCAGAACATGGTTTGTTTCAGGAATTTAAAAACGTGGCAACATGGTTCTAACGCCTGCAGTGAGTCTTTTGAGCAGCTGGTAATTGCCATATTTACTTAAATAACAAACAGCTGTCTCATTAACAGAGACATAGTAAATGTGCTTTTTGGCAAGTCGTTGTGTAACATGGCAGACTTACACAATGACCGCATCATTTACATGACATAAAAGTTATCAGTAGCAGACATTTATTTATTGCTGAGATACTAGGAGGTTTCGGAGAAAAAACAGTTACATTTATGAAATATTGCAGCTGACGCTACTAGTCAAAAACATTCCAAACATTCTGAGATTCTAGATGGTGCGATTTATTCTACAGTTTCTAGATATTATGAGATCAATTCTGCTGTGTTCTCCTAGAGGGATAGTTCACCCAAAAATGTTCCAAAGCCATTTGATTTTTATTCTGCAAAACAAAACCAGTACACTTCCATAATGTACCTAAAGTGCTCTATTTTCACATACTAATTTTGTACTTCATATACTAAAAATGATTTGTATGACCACTTGTAGTACACTTGAACCCATCTTCTACAATTGGTGAATAAATGCATTTTTTTAAATACAGAGATAGTAGCCCAAAAGCACATTTTAGTTTATAATCATGGTGTCCCAAAATAGCACAGTTGAGTACACTCAGTCATTTTTTGTCACTAATCATTTACCACCATGTCGTTCCAAACCCATAAAAGCTTTGTTCATCTTCGGAACACAATTTAAGATATTTTGGATGAAAACCGGGAGGCTTGTGACTGTCCCATCGACTGCCAAGTAAAATGTCAAGGTCCAGAAAAGTATGACAGACATCGTCAGAATAGTCCATCTACCATCAGTGGTTCAACCGTAACGGTATGAAGCGACGAGAATACTTGTTGTACGAGAAGAAAAGTGTCTCTCCGCATAACCGTAGCGCAATTTTGGAAAACACCTACTGAACACAAACTGCGTATGGTCTTCTGTGTCAGCCGTGCCACAAATATTTTTTTAGTGAATATCAATTTCAGTTTATTCTTTATAAAAAGTTTTTACATGGCCTTAGATCATTTTGGAAACTTTTATGTCACTTTTATGCGGCTTTTACATAATATTTGAAGCTTCCTTCCCTGTAAATAGTAACTGTATGGAACAATGTTGGAAAAATCCATGGAAGAAAAATCCAAAATGTCCTATTTTTGTGTTCCATGGAAAAATCACATACGGTTTTGAAACAACAAACCATGACTATTTATTTAGGACATACCTTTAATATCTCTAAATCCCACTATCCTGTCTGTATTTGTGTCAGTAGGAGTCAAGCTACACAAAGGAACGTTGTACAGGAGAACACATGGAACAAGCCACTTCAGAAGGATCTACAATAGCAGTGCCATTGACTGGTGGTGTTCGTTGTTGCTGTACTACTGACAGGCACTACTTTCCAGGTTGTAATCACCATGAGGTCCTTCAGCTTTAAAAGCCTCATTTTGAACATTTTCAAATGTGCTTTTAATCCTCAAGTGTGGCCTTTAAATAACCAAAACCTCTTCACAGTATAGTCACTTCTGATCACTTCTCCAATGGCGACCCTCAGCCCCACATATATCTCAAACCAGCTCTACTCCACTGCTCTGTGGAAAAAAAGGACCCTACACAGCAGTTAATTGGCTTCACATACTCTCTCTGTGGCTTTCGTTCGCTCTGAACACAGATTTATGTCACATTTCTGCACTGGGTTGTAAGAGATTTCCATGACCGTATGGGAGAATAAGTTAAAACACTGACAAACCACCAGGACAAACACCCACCTTTGAGGTAATTGTTGGTGTTGGATGGCAGAGTCCGTCAGAAATGGTTTACGGGATTATGGAGTAGCCTGCAGAGTAGCTGTGCTAGCTTTGGATGCTCTTCTATTGCTTCAATATATCATATCATGAGTACATAAAATATAAATCACATGTAAAAAAAAAATGTAACAACAAAATCAACAATAAAATAAAATTATTTCAACAACAGAGTCAACATTAAAATTCATTACAATTATATATATATATATATATATATATATATATATATATATATATATATATATATATATATATATATATATATATATATATTTGTAGCAATAGCCAACAATACACTGTAGGGGTCAAAATGATTGCCTTTTCTTTTAAGCCAAAAATCATTAATATATTAAGTAAATATATATTGTAAATTTACTACTATTAATATATAAAAGTTTTTTTTTTCAAATCAAACATTTTTTGATTAGTAATATGCATTCTAAAAACTTAATTTGGACAACTTTAAAGGTTTTAGTTTTATCTTGACCAAATATTGTCCTATCCTAACAAAGCATACATCTATGGGAAGCTTATTTATTTAGCTTTCAGATGATGATTCAATCTCAATTAAAAAAAATGACCCTTGTCTGGTTTTGTGGTCCAGAGTTACATATATACATACTAATATATATATATATATATATATATATATATATATATATATATATATATATATATATATATATATATATATATATATATATATATATGTGTGTGTGTGTGTGTGTGTGTGTGTGTGTGTGTGTAGCGCTGGGCAAAGATAAAATTTTTAATTGCAATTAATTACATGACTTTCTGCAATTAATCACATTGTTATGAAAAAAAAATCAATAGTGAATTCAAAAATAGTGTATTGCGCACCTTTTTTCATTTAAAAGTACTGCTATATGAACAAAAGTGCAGTAACATTTGATTTGCAAACACTTTAATCAAATAAGGTTTCTACAGCAATATTCATTTTACATAGTAGCAGTTCAACATTTTTTTTTTTTTTTATGTAAATCTTAACTTAAACATTAATGTAATCAGATTAAATCTAAAATTTGCTACTGCCAGGACATTAAAGTTTTTATAGAACATATTTTATAGTTTGTTATAGAAAAACGAGTTATGATCAGAGTCCAGAGCCTCAATCATAACATTATAACAGGTACCTTCCGTGTAGAGACCTGGACTCCCGCGGGACCCAAAGCAGCAGAGTGCGGCACGGCACGACACGATAATCATAACTAAGAAAACAGTTTTTTGCTGCTGTTGTAAAAACACATTGCCAAAAACACTCTGATGAAAGAAGGAGGTGATTGAGAAATGGAGAGGAGGATGAGAGCTGTACAAACAGAGCGAGAGATAAAGCAGAGAGTATGGATGAGTGTGGAGAGGAGGAAGTCATCACTGCTCTGCATGTTCATTTTGAGCAGGTGACTCACGGAAGTGAGAGAGAAGTGCTGGGTCGTACCGAGGGCAAGAGGACAGGCAGAAAGGATAGAGTAACCTCATCCTGTGGTATTGATTTCCATGGAATCAGATCTGACCAAGAAGGAACGTAGTGAGTGGAGGAGAAACCAATGGAGATCATGACCTCTGGGGTCAGAACAGAGGTTAGAGTAGATAGTGGGATGCCATACAGATTTGTCAACAATATTAGAGTCAAGAAGTGTCACACAGTGCATACTGTAGTACAGATGGCAGTGTTTGATTTACTGTAGAAGGGGACTAGAGCTCAATTCAAAACCCACCACCCAAGTTGTCACGAAAAGCATATTTAGAGGTGTAATAAGATGAAAAATGAAAGAAAAATGTTGTCTAGAATTAGCTGTACAGTATGATGTGCATTTACCCATGCTAATTATCTCTTTTCTCCAGTCCAGGACTGAACACTGAAGACCAAAGACCCT
The DNA here is from genome assembly GCF_023724105.1 of Carassius gibelio. Classification (NCBI taxonomy): domain Eukaryota; kingdom Metazoa; phylum Chordata; class Actinopteri; order Cypriniformes; family Cyprinidae; genus Carassius; species Carassius gibelio. Next base: position 10,825,656 of record NC_068408.1, on the reverse strand, counting down.
CGAGAACAGATGAGAAGGAGAAAAGTGGAAAGAAAAACAGAGAAAGATGAGCTTCTGCATCAAGAGAATAGGAATTTTCCCTCTGCTCTGCTTTGGCTGTCCAGATCCAGGCACTGTTATGAGCACCTCCACGAAGGATGTGAGCAGGGAGGGCTACGGATGCACTTCACATTGTTTCTCCTCCTGGGGAAGATCATGCTTTTCATCTGTTTGACAGCAGGCTTGACCTCATTTTCAGGGCAGCTTAGAAAGCAGAGAGTGAGTGTTTGGAGGTCTCCGGGAGGCCCAGGAGAGTTTTGTCCCCAAATGCTTACTGGACTAAAAGCACTGCAGATGAAGGAAAGGAATTAAAACGAATCATCACTGGCAACCCATCAGCACTTGAGAGATCAGCAAGATTCTGCAGGCCAGATTTGACACCAAACAAATTCCTACAAATTTTTTTGGAGGGACCTGTCATTATAATGCATGTATACTTGCTTATTGCAGGTTCTAGTAAATTGAGATCAACCTAGGAAACAGATGATGTAAAACTTTTAGTTTGTGCTCAAAGAGATAGCAGAGTTCTAGTTTGCAGCTCGACTGTACTAGTGCAACAAAAATAATATTTGGGATGTGAATCTCTGGGAAGAATGTAACAATTCCTGTGCAATACAATGGATCTGGTTTCATCACAGTTCCATGAACAATTATTTTAGTACTTTTATGAACTATAGATTATAAATATACATTTAGGAAATAATCATTAGCAAGTGATAGGGTCATTTGAGGTGGCATAATTAAATATTAAACAAAGACAAAGTTAACTGTTAAAAACATCATATAAACAAAAAGAAATGTACTCATTGGATTCAGCAAAGAAGCATTCAATTGTGACAGAAGAAATGTCAAAAGTGACAGTAAATACATTTATAATGTTACAAAAGATTTCCATTTTAAATAAATGCTGTTCTTTTGAACTTTCAATTCTTCAAAGAATCCTGGAAAACAAAAATGCATCACAGATTGACATCGATGACTGAAGTGACGGCTGCTGCAACTTTTCTATTACAGGAATAAATGACCTTTTATAATATATCAAAGCAGAATTCAGTTATTTTAAATTGCAACAATATTTCAGGAGGATATTACTGCTTTTCCTGTATTTTTGATCAAATATATGCAGCCATGATGAGCATAATTGTCTTCTTCAAGAAAAAAACTCTACGGCTCCCAAACTTTAAAACAGCTGTCTACATAGCAATATACTGTGGACGGAAGAAAAATGGATGGATAGGTGAATGAATGGATAAAATCAATCATTGGAAGTCATGGCAAACCATAAAACTGATACCAAAAATAATTACATAGCGCTATGATATATTTAGTGATGGGTACTCAATTCTCAGTCAATTTATTTTGGAAATCTTCCATGCTGTGCTGTGATTCCCTGTTAAATGCATTAACAGGCAGGTATGGGGTAGTCAGAAAACATACTGTTTACACAGTCCGTAAGGAGAGGAGTTATGCGCTTCCTCTTTCAAAGCTCAGAAATGCTTCATTAATGCTGTCAATGGTGTGGGCTTCAGCAGAGAAATCAGACACAATACTTTCATTCCCTTATTCCTGGCACCAACCAAGCTATGGCCACAGTCCCACATATACCTTATAGAGCAGCACTTAATGTAGCAGAAAAGAGATGGAGAAAAAGAGGAGTGAGGAAAAACAGCAGAGATTAATGAGAGCAAAAACGTTGCAGGGATGGGCTCCGAATGGATGCAGTCATAGGTCAGAGTCTTCAGTAATAAGACACTTACATCCTCCCGTCAGCATGAATCAGAGCCAAGATACAGCAGAAGGGAAGAGGATGCATGAGCTTCTGTTTAGATGATAGTTTCCAAGGAGACAACATTAAAAATGATAGGGGAGGATGATGGTCGGACTAAGAGAAATGACACCCAGGCAGGAAGTCAAAATGAGAAGTTTCATTAAAAGTGCATTTGTTTAATTCCATTAGGATTAGCAAGCTTCTCACAGACACTAATAAATGACAGGCAGAGTTTGTGAATCGCCCTGCAGTTGAATAGGAAAACTGCGGTTATCTGGGACCTATCGAGGTGTTTGGACTATGAATGAGGTTGAAGATCTAATGAGGCTAACGAGGCATTTAGAACGCTCTCTCTTCAGATACAATTGAGCACATCATTGCTGTCTTATGATTTTGCTCATTATCTATTTTTTTTCAGTGAGCTTTCATTTTAAGTACTTTACATACCATGCAATGAAAAAAGTTTCAACAATTGAAGGTTCTGTTCTATTATTGAATATATCCACGGCACAATTTAAAAGAATTGACATCAATCAGAATTCTATGGCCTACTCAAACTGTGTCACAGATGGGTGCTTCTAGTGTTGACAGCTTCGTTGATTATAATGAGAGCGATTTACTTTTGGCACATTGTGCCATGACACATGCATCCTGTGAGAGCAGGGTGTAATTATAGGTTGTTTACATTTGCCAAGCAACAATGCAATCAAGGTTGTGCGCCATTCAGGGGTGAGCTGAGAATGCTTTTTAATTGAGGTAGCAAACAGGACGTAGAAGTTAATTTTAATTTAAAAGGGTCATCGGATGCCCATTTTCCACAAGTTGATAGGATTCTTTAGGGTCTTAATGAAAAGTCTATAACATACTTTGGTTAATATTTCTCAATGGTACTGTAAAACAGCACCATTTTTTACAATGTCAAAACAGCTCTGTTCACAACGACCCATTTCAGTGCATGTCCCTTTAAATACTAATGAGCTCTGTTCACCTCGCCCCTCTTCCGTGGGGTGATGAGCCGTTCTCTGAGAGACTGTAAACTTTAGCCGCATTAACCATGGAACTTACTAACTAGCACATTATTAGTAAAGGCAATTTGAAAAGTTTAATAAAAAAAAACCTTACACTCACTTCCTCTGGAGGTGAAACTGGATTCATAATGATTAGCGTGAACATGGATTTAGGTAGATCAGGGGTGCATTCCCTTCTAAAACAAAAGTAATCCACTAAATCTTCAGCGCCTCCGATGTCGCAGTAAATGATGACCGCTATGTTCATATCGCTTCATGTTGTTCATCAATAGTCATGGGAGGGGCCTGAGCAGAACTACATTACTCTGCCAAGCATCTCATAACAGCCAGATCTGAGAAAATTATTATTATTATTAGGGATTAAAAAAAAAAAAAACACTGGGTGGATTTTTATCATTATATGGTGGATGGGTACACATACTGCCAACCCACATTTAAGTTCAAACACCATGTTAAATTTTATGGAAGACCCCTTTAAAAAAGTAGAATTACCATTTACAGAAAGAGGAAACATCATCAAGAGAAATTCTGAATGATAGTTTGACAAAGCATTGAGAATTGTTTGAAATGTTACCAACTTAATTTACTCAAATCACAATATACATCTTTATATGTTAATTTATTTGCAAGGGTGGAGGAACACTTCATTTCCCTACAATGTCACTATGCGCTGAACAGCAATTCAGTAAATTCAACTTCCTGTGTGGTCAGTTCACCCCAAATTTACACTCATGACCTGAAGTTCTAGTCACGGCCTAATTCTAAGAAAAGAAACCAAATGAATAAAGTTTTTAACAGAGAACAAGTCTCTCTACAGAAGTTCATGTTACTGAAGCCTGCACTGAGCTGATCATAAGAGAAGCTGAGAACATTTAAAAGTATCCAACAGGACAGAGTCCAAAAGGTACAACAATGGAGGCCACGGTAATGAACTCTCTACTCTTAACCCGTACAGCAGTTTCCTGCTCCAGACTACGAATAATGCAGGTAAATCAGATTCGGTTCCAACTCTGGTCCCTAAAGCCTCATATTCATGCTCTAACTCACGGTGTGCTTTTGAAGCTTTATGACTGCACCACTTGTAATGTACATTACCCTAACACAGGATGACCAGCACTTCCCCTGAGAAGCGGGCTGGAGACTCAGTACCGAAGCGGCTTATAATGGACCCTCTGGCTAAATCTCTGGGATTCACTGGAGGAGAACGTGTCAGTGATGCAGGCTGGAACCACAGAAGGCCACAAGCACAAAAGGGCTGAGGTAAGAGAGATGTCAGGGCGACTCCCCGATGATAAAACGCTCGGGAAGCAGAGACTAAAATAAGCCGATGTGGGCGTAGGGGTGAGGTGAAAAATTGGTGGATGTGAATAATTTGGAGCAATGTTTCAGGGTCGGATGGGAAATGCAGCCAAAAGCGCAATTTTGATCCCCAGTGTGAAGCTGAACGATTAAGACTATAAACGTTTTGCTACAGTCGAGTTGGATTTTGAATAAAACATAGGCAGGTCATTGTCAGCGGAAAAAGGTCTAACGGTGCAGTTCAGCAGTCTGGTCTCAACATGTCCAAATGCAACAATAAAATGAAAAACATTCATACATGAACCGTTACTTTAAAAGCTTGCTAAAACATGTCAAGTCAAACATTCGCACTAGAATCAGAAACCTAGCTATTTTTAACCACATTTATTGGGTCTGTTCTAAACACTGTCTCGTGATTTGCCAAAAGATTGAGAACTGGGAATTTGCTCCAATGGGTAAGATAAGGAGAAAGGTCCAGCCGTGCAAAAGCTGTCATAATGTTTGTTTCTGAGTGATTTCATAAGCTCAGTCATCTCAGCATGATGCTTATGTCTGTTTATAGCATTAATTCAGGATACCAGGGTCTCAGAGGACCCCCATATACAAACTACAGGTGAAAATACAAGTTCCAGAACACTTCCCTGGTGCACTGAGCAGCCCAAATGCACTTTTTCCTCACTGAGATATGTTGAAAAGAGTAAAGATTACATTTTCCAGAGTCCTATCACCATCAATCAATATTATTTTAGTGTCCTTTAAGTAAAGCATCAGAAAGCAAAACTATGTTACAGCGTATCATTAGGTCTTCCAGTGCAGGTTTAATGTCACAAGCAGCTGTCGTTGTGTTTTATGACTTTGCTTATATTTGAAAGATGTGTAATTGTATAATGACCCTCAAATGCCCTATAAGGGTGAGAAACCCCAGAGCTGCATGGCCCGCAAGCGCACCACTAAATTTACTCTGGCAGACACCACTCGGATCCTGCTGTAAACACTCTCACCGCGTTTCTGTGCCTTCACTGGCTGCTGTTAGTATCCCAAGGCAAAGCCCAGAAGTTCTCTGCTCTGAGTTTGGCAGTTGTGGTGAAATTCTGTTCATGCCATTGCAGCTTCACCTGAGAAACGTGACAGTGACTCATTCCCAAAGGTTTGGCTGCTTATCATCCCAAATTAACCTTCCTTCAAGCTTCAGAAAGCTAATTTCTTAATAAACATAACACCAGTCAGCTAAACGAGCAATACGAGATGGCTATTAAAAATGAACTAAAAAAGAAAAAATTAATACATTCCCCATATGGTTGCAATCAACCATCAAAATCTGAGGAAGGTCCGTTTTCCATTACTGAAATGCAGCAAGGCCACGGGCGCTGAAGGGAGAACATTGAGGAGGTTTGGCTGGAACGGGACGCCATGGCAGGCTGACATCCTCTCAGTGCTCAACGCTCATTTGGACCTAACCGGTCCCTCTGTGGTAGCTACTACTGTGCAAGTTGAAACTGGAGTCAGGGAAAGAGAGAGAGAGAGAGCAAAAGAAAGAAAGAGAGCACAAATGAACTGGTAATGCCTCCACCAGCCTGGCAGACGAAAAGATGTTGGAAGTTTTATGACTTCGCTTTGGTGTTGATTTACAGTAAATGGGCGTCAAGGCCGTGTCACTGCAGATTACAGGCTGGATATGGAGAACGTTTCAAAAAGATGAAAAGCACCAACTTGCACCTCTGTTTAAACCTAAACAGTTCAGATTTTTAAAAGGATTTTCATGTCACACCAATACATCTTATGCAAAGATTAAATAACATGTAGATGCCTCCATCTGAGAATGCGCTTGCTCTCAAAAAGGATCTCACAGCCCACCCAAAAATGGCAGTTCAGTCACCTTTTACTCATTATGTTTTAATTCTCTATGGATTTCTTTCTTCTGCTGAACAGTCAGAAGATATTTTGAAGAATGCTTTTTTTGACTGGACTATCCTAAACAGAGCAAGAGGTAGGCCCTGCACAGGCAGTGTGAAGGCTGCTGGGAGGAGTGTCATAAAAATAGTGTAGAGGAATTCATGAGCCAGAGAGAGGGTGACATTACTGTAATGAGAAAGCCAGAAGTATGTATCACATGCATTGTGAAGTGGGCTGCAGAAAAGTGGCACTATTACTGTGAATTCCATCAAAGACTGAACATGAGAAAGAGAGGGGGTTTTATGAGAAGATGTGGTTTAGATGACTGTTAAATACATTTTTGCACCTAAAGATAAAGAAAAGAAGTAAAGAGTTGGCAGTCTGTTGGACTTCGGGTGAAGGTTAAAGGATTAGTTCACATAGAAATGAAAACAGTGTTATTATTTACTCCAAATTACTCTCAAACCAGACTTTATTTTTTCATGGAACACCAAAGAAGACATTTTAAATAATTACAATGGATGGAAAGTTGATCTTTTACTTAGAAAAAGATGCAAAAGCACCATAAAAATGATCCCTCTGGCGTCTTCTGAAGGCATACGATAGCTTTGAGTGAGGAACATATTTTTTTTTTCACTTAAAATTCTGTCATTTGCCTTGTGCTTTCATGGGAGTTTCTGACAGAAGTAATGATTCTTTGGAGTCCGACCTTTTTAATGAATCAGTTGATCTTGTTCACAAGATGATTTGTTCATGAATCATAACTGATCCATTTCTCAAGACTCAATGATCAGGTTGCAGATGTTAACGGCTCACTGAAGGAGAAGATTATTAATAATTACTTAAATTGTTCTTATCACAATGTTATCACATAACTTAAAAAGACTTGGGAAACCGTGAAAGTCGTTTGGATCACTTTCTGGATGCATTTTTGTTCTTTAACTACAGTACTTGCATGGAAGAGTGACTGTTGCGATTCTTCAAAATTTCTAATTTTGTGTTCCACAGAAGAAAGAAGTTCACACAAGTTTGTAACAACATGATGATGAGGAAACAATGAAAAGTTTCATTTTTGTGCAAACTATACTTTTAGGTAAGGTCCATACATCTCTGGCTTTTGTTGTGAAACAGTCAACAGCTTTGAACTGGTTTCATTCTTGCTGTAAACTTCAAGTGTAAGTCCATGTACAAATGTCTTATGAAAAAGACTACATATCTGCGCGTTAGCATATATGTTCCTCTGTACAGCATTGGATTTCTGCTGCTGGTTTCCTCAGTCCTGCTTAGTTTAACTCAGCCTGCATTACCTCGTACACTGAACAGCTCTCACCATGTAGCTGCGCGTCCTGACAGAGTGAAAAATGGTAATACAGAAATTAATGGTTAACATGTGTTCTCCTCTCTCTGCACAGCTCCCAAACCTTCCATATACACATGCTCTGTCCCTTAGCTGGGTCTTGAGCTTTAAGGACCGAGCCAGGAAGGTAAAGCTACACTGTAATCAAATATCACTTTGAGACAAGCAGTTCCACATTAGACTCATCACCGTTAGAAACGGCAGGAATGACGTAATCCAACATGGGACGGCCTTCCAGTCTATCATTCTTCAGGTAGTCTTGAAAAACTAAAGAAAGGAGAGGATTCTGTAAGAAAACCGTCAAATAACAGTGATAGATTTAACTTTGCCGAACTAAACAGTACTGATAGTAACCATGGCATGGTAACAATGCCATTACAAATGACCTAGCATGGATATGGCTACACTACTAATAGAACTAGCAAATAATTCATCTTTGAAGCCAAAAGATTGTATTTTTTTTAAATGCAACTAAAGGCCAAATGTAGACAAATGGCCAAGTGTGACCAGTTGTTCTTCCTAATTATTGGATTTCCCTTAAAAAAAAAGAAAACAGTGTTATGAACCAACGTTTGCCACCAACAGCGACTCTTTGTTTAGGGAAAAAAGAAATCCAAGACCAGTTCAAGTGAACGATTCATGGAAACAGCGAGCTACCAAAAGAGATTTATGTCTCTTTGTGAGTCAAAATTTGGTGGATTTGCAAAAAAACAATGCATCCAGATATTTGATAGTTTCTTCCCGTGTGTCAGTGGCTCTCTTGGTCACCTTTTACTTTCGAATTTACAGCCAACTTCTCAAATGCTCCAGAAAACATTTCCATATGTCACATGACTGTTAAAGCAAATAAACCACCTGAACTTTAGCTCAGACATGAACTGTTAACATAGTTTTTCTTTCTCTAAATGTCTTGTTTTAGTTTACGCCCATATGTGAACTTGCTAGCGTTAATTTGACGTCACTTGCACATTTGATGTATGTATTGATGAGAGTAGCTGGTGGATGTATCACTGACTTGCGGCCCCCCTGCAGGTGTGAGTCAGTACGGCCCAAACCCCACAGGAAATTAACCACCACTCATGTGATTACCAGATTATGGCTGATGGACGGATCTAACAGATCATTTTTAAACATCACTTCCTCTACTCCCTAGTTCTCTCTTAAAACAACATCACACAATCACAGTCTGACAGGACAATCCAATGCGGTCTCAGACATCCGTAAATCCAATTTTTAAATAAATAAATGATGTAAACCTTTCATCAGGTGATCAAATGGAAATCAAACGGAAAATAGCTGGATTATGCAACTAGAATTATGCAACTACAACAAAAGCTTGGGATCAGTTAAGACTTTTAAAGATTTTTGAAAGAAGTCTTTTTGGATTTATTTGATCCAAAATATAGTCAGAACAGTAACACTGCGAAATATTTATATTTTCGGTTTTAACAAAATGACATTTTTTCTTGTGATGGCAAAGCTGAATTTTCAGCATTCATTACAACGCATACAGTTTTCAGAGTCACATGATCCTTCAGAAGTTGTTTTAATTTTAATTTTGTGGAAACGGTTTTTGTTGACAACTGAATAAAAAGCAGAACATTCAAAACAACAGCATTTAATTATTCTTTTTTTTATTAAAAAAATATTTTGTATAAGAATCAAACAAATATATTAGGTAGAAAGATTACTCCACAAAGAAAACCCTTGAAAATTATTCTGCATTAAAAAAAATAAAATAAAACACACACATGGCTATAAAATTTTAGATCCAGTTCATAAATACGGACTCAAACTATAATGATTATGTTCAACATATTTTAACTTCAAAGATACTGTGAACCACTGCCTTGATAGTAAAATCCTTTTCAACGACGGTAGGTAATTGACTTTTATGAAAAGACCAGGCAATTGTCCTATTAACATAAACCGTTTCCTGTGATGGATAATAGATGACTTTAATCTGCGAGTGATTAAAGGTCCACCACCTCCATCCTTCCACACTGACAAACCCAAACAGCAAATGTGGAGAAACTGGCAAATCCCAGCAGGGAGTGAACTGAAGGAAATATCATAATTCTGTCGTGATTGAGGTAATGGGCTGCTAGTGTCTTGTTTCCCCATTTTGGCACTATGTAATCGGCTTACAAGCCTGTGCTGGAACCACTTGACTCCCCTCTGTCGGGTGCAGTTGTGGGAATGAGTCGGATTTTGAACATGGGATGATAGGAGTCAAAATCCAATATTTGGACACATGCAATAAAAAGACACACGTTTTGGACCAGAGATTTCATTGGTTTTGACAAATCTTTACCAAATCTTTACCCAGCACATTTGCTTAAATAATCTAATAAATGTTTTGTGTATTCCACTGAGATATTTTTATGATATGCTCTGCCTTTATTTAATAATAGCTGTCAGTTAGAACATAATGAGGTCTGTAGGGTGCTAATCATTTACAAAAAAAAAAAAAAACATTAATAATATCTGCTGTTTGCCATGATGTCTGCAATCACCAGTCTGACTAATACTTTTAAAGTAGCTGAATGTGGTTTACTGTTTAATACAGACTCTCTACCACTCATCAGTTTCCTCTCCACTGGCTTTCAAACTTCAGCTCAGAGAAATCGCTACATTTAACATATCTTCATTTAGCTCTGGCTACTCTGAGATTTCTGCACTGTTTTGCCAGTCCTAATTACAGCTCAATTATGCAGCTGGAGGTTCTGTGAAGAGCAGACATTATGCAGGCCACTGACCCAGCTCCTCTGGGCCCTGCATGTGCCCTGATACGGCCGATCCATCACCGGGCCTGCCAATGGACTCTTCAAAGGGTCTGCCATGCTCAGGTAGGCTTAGAGGTAGAGAAGTCATATAAATTATAACTTTAATATTCATAGAACACAGTAAGGACCTTCTGGACTAACACCAGGTTAACAAGGATGGGCATCACTGATGTGGTGCAGGCAGCATTCGGACTGTGACATCACATAATGGTAAAAGCTCTGCTCATGAATATTAATTTCGGCTTAATGAAATCTTCTACTGCTTTAATAAAGCAGATCAGGTTCATAACAGGAAACTGGCTATTTCAAAACTACAAAACAGCCTAAACTGTATTTTTTTTTTTTTTTTTTTAATCCTTGGACAAAACCCGACACTGCATAAGATAAGACTTTTATAAAGTATGTCCCGATTACAATTTAATTAAATTGCATAATTAAAAAGAAATACACTTTAAAATTTTAAAACTTTTTTTTAATTGTACTTCAAAAAAAAAAAAAAAGAAAACTAAAATTGTTTACTAATTTTATTAGCTCTGCACAAACAGGTTTATTTAAATTTGAACAAGTACAAATCTGACAGTGCAAATGCAAAAAATACTTGTTTTAAAAAAATAAAAAATTAATTAGGGAAATATATTTTTAATTTTAGAACTTATTTTAAGCCAAATTTTAAGTGAGTGTGACAAAGTAATACATGTAAAATTCAAAATGCCCACCGTTCCCTCTATAAACGACACACATGGTTAAAGTACAATGCTAACAGAACATTTTTTTGTAATTCATTTTTTGAAAAGCTTTCGAGGTTCTGTCAGGTGTTCACAGAACACCACTGACATGGAATAGAATAAATATTATGCCACGGTGATTGCACAAGTATTGCATTTTAGAACGCTTCTACTCTCATTAATTAAAAAGGCAAAGCCTGAACTCGGTTAACGATCCTCTGGAGTACTGTTTATTAACGCCGGTGTTTTCTCAACGCAACATCTTGCCATTTGGCAGTAATTGTAAATTTGCGTCCAGGCAGCTGTGTCCTTTAGTGTGGAGAACATGCATCACTTCTGCTGCTACTCTATGACTAGCTATAATTCTGTTGTAATGAAAGGATATCTAACTGACATAAAGACATTAGCCATTGAGGGATCTATTGTTGGATAACACTCCTTCGTACAAAACCTTAACAAGTGTAACAAATAGTTGCCATATACTGTAGGTCTACTGACGGATCTACTGTTGTCTGATGGTTATGTTCACTATGCTATACAACTGGCAGCAAATTCTGTAAATATTGGCTTCATGAAAGCTTGTCAAGGATCGTCACTAAAATGAGCCATTTTAGAATGTGATCTTTAAACAAAGTACAGTCGAAGTTCTAATTACGTTTTCATCCTCTGACAATTTATTGACCATTTAGGACAATCCTGGCTACAAATGGTGCAACACAAATGCAAACTTATCAAGATAATGGTCATTATCATAACTCTGCTTTCTATAGTCTTCCAGTCAGCATTTTGTACGTCTCATCTATACTGTAAAGCATGCGGTATATATGCACCACTGTGCAGGGGTCCTATACAGGGGATCCTTCAGTAGGCCTGGTCCCCCTGGGCTGCACTGAAACGTATTATAATAAACATGCCAAGCCCTGTTCTCGGCTCTCCTGCACCCAGCCAGAGACAACACAACTCCTCATCTTTGCTCCAACAATGGCATTAGACTGTCAGAGACACTTTCGAACTGCTCTGATACATAGCCAACTGCTGCATTTAACAATAATTCAGCCTCGGGCCAAGTGCACCCGAGCCAAACAGTCATCCTGAGCTGCCCTTGTTTTTCTAAAGGTTTTTTTATTTTTTATTCTGACATCATAATGAGGTAAGACCTTTAACAAACAACACATTAACCAATTTACATAAAAACATAAGTGGAAGAAAGCTAAAAAGCAGCATCTGAGAAGGGGTGGCACACGCAAGGCTGTGTTTTAGCATGAGCTGTTATGTGATGCCTTTGTCATTCAGGCATGCAGTAAAAGCATCATAAATGGTTAAGCTGTTGAAATGACATCACCAGATTCCCTCTCTCCCAGAGTTCCATTAGATCAATCAAGGGAAAACCGACCTGTGCTCCTTCTACATTGTGATCAAGCAAAGATTTGACTTTGTGTACAGGTCTGTTGTAATAATTATATATATATATATATATATAATAGAAGTTGCACACACAAAATGTTATCATAGGAAGCCCCTAAAGGGACATGGCATATTATATATATATATATATATATAAATCATAGTGAAGAGCTTTTGCTAATGAACGCAAAGTTTCTCTAAGAATGCAATCATTTTTGCGGGCGAACCAAAATATTTTGCAAGAAAATGCTAATTTTCTCTGGGAATAAAATCCAAAAATTTTGCAAGTGAACGCAAAAGCACTGAAATATAATTTTTCCTCCTAACTCATATTTTTACTTTCCATCACCATGTCTCTTTAGGGGCTCTGTAGTTTCCAGTTCACACCAACGACATTAACTATTACAATAACAAAAAAGATGTATATCTATAGCCCCTTTCACACCGAGATTCAGGGTAATACACGGGTAATGTTTCCAGTCAATTGTTCCAGGATCATTAGATTTTGGTTCATTCACACTGCCCGTGATTTCCCGGAATCTGTGCATGCATTCACACACAACCCGTAAAAGTCCCATATTGACACGTGAAATAAGGGCATGACGTGTAATGTACGAGTCGAAAATGCTAGACACGTTAACGTTCACTTAAACTGGCAAATGATCTCAGCTTCAGCGTGGATAGTGAGGAACTAACTGATCTCGGCTTAATTACAGTTTGCACATATTTTTTTGTTGCAAACCTTGATCTGCCTTCAAAACACCCGGTAAAAAGTCATCACTATGACACACCCCTTTACAGCATTGGTTCTGGCTTTTGTTCACACAGAGCTCATTCCGGGACTGAACCTGGCAATGTTACAAGGTCTCCAACCCAGGATCAATCCCAAAATCAATCACGGGATGTGTTTGCATTCACACATAAGGCAATTCGGCAATTTTCTGGGACAACTGGCAGTGTGAAAGGGGCTTAATAGAGTCTACACTAAAACTATAAATATAATGGCACAGGGGAACAATATTTTTGGAATCACTTTCTAGGTTTTTTTTTTTCTTGCTGATGAACGACAAAAATAATCCATTCTGCTTGAGCATTTAAAGTAGCAGACAACAAAACAGCAACTTGTGCTTATAATAAACAATGTTATCTTACACTAGTGCGGAAGCTAGTACAGTTATTTTACTGCATTTTTTTGTCTTTTAAACTAAAACTTGTTGGGAAACAATTTTTTGACCTTTTCAATTTCAATAAGCCAAAACTTATGAGGTTTTTTGTTGTTGCTTTTCAAATGGAAAAAAAAGACCAAAGATTGGTTAACAGTAAGTTTCCTTGTAAATGGGGATTAACTGTAATAAATATAACATTACGTAACGTATTTTTTAACTGTACAGTTCTGACAACTACAGCTGCCAGTATTTTGTGTGTGTGTGTGTAAATCGCCACAGATTTAAAAGTAGGGGTGCTTCAGAGAACATCACAGTTGTCACTTTATAAACAAAAACTAATTACAAAAAATTATGAATTTAAGATCATTACAATACACACACAAAATGACATGTACACTGCAAAAAAAAAAAAAATTGACTTCCAATGCATCCAGGCCTCCAGTTACGGGGTGCGATACTTGCTGTCAGGTTATTGTTAACATAAAGCAGATTACCCGGGTTTGCCACACCCACAGGATGACCCTGTCAGACCGCCCGTCTGAGACGACACAGGCGCGTGCTGATGACATCACTGCCTCACCCTGGTGTCTGTAGGCACAAATCAGCGAAAGCACTTCTCGCCAAACCCCCTGGTCGTGCAGCTGTAAAGGTGTTAGGCAGTTATTCTCCTCCCCTAGCTCTCCTAAACAAATTACCACTCGTAAAAACTGACAGATATGAAACCTGAGATTGAGCAGGAATAAAGCGAGGGGGGAGCGCCACAAACCACATGATGTGTGGGTGTGTGAGGTCTGTTCTGAGCGCTGCATACATCTTGCCTTTCATTCAGCACCTCCTTGCTTATCTGAAATCCCTTAGTCTTTCAAAACCTGCCCTCCTGCATCTACATACTATGATAACTCTACAGCTTTTAAATATTTACCAATGTTGCTTTGGATTCTATTCTCCTCTATTCTCTGTAGTAAATTTCTAGTTTTATTAACCTTAAGTCTGGTATTGAAACAGCAATGTAGCATGTATGTGGAGGTTAGGGGTCTGGGGGTGTTGCTGCATGTGAAGCTGGGAAAATGTCTACAGACTGGGCTGTGCTTCCTACATGGCTTTGACCCAGCTAAACCAAAGACCTGCGGTCCACTGCAACCCCATTTTGACTCACAACCATCATTTTTGCAAAAATGACAACTAATTAAAGTATTTATAAAGCAGACAGTGAGGCAATATTTTCATTAGAGTTACCTGGCAACCGGGGATTGGGCCGGGGTTCTGGACAGGTTGGGGGGAGTCTGGTCAGGCCAAGCATAGCGTTGTGAGGTCATAGCTCCAAGTGCTGGCAATCAGGATGGGAATTTTGACTGATGAATGTCACACAGCCAAACTCAGGGTCCTTTCTGACATCATAACGTATTATGAGCCTCCAGAGAAGCGTATAAGGCTCACACAGCTGCGGTGCCAGTACAGTAGGAACAGCCATAAGCATGAGGTCAAAGCAGGGCCATGACTAACTCAACATAATGAAATGTTATACACAGCAGTGGCTATTTCTGTCCATTACTGTTCCATTTAAAATTGTATTACTGGACTATCCTGTGGTTTTAATGTTGCAAGGAAACTTGGTAACACTACACTAATAGCATTTATTAATCTTGGTTAAAGTAAATTTTCTAAAAATAATAGACATGTACATAAATAAATTAAACAGAAATATACTGAACTACATAATACATAACATCGCCACAGATAAAAAAAAATTTTTTGTTTGTTTTTTTAAAGAAATGAATCCTTTTATTCAGCAAGAATTCATTCAGTTGATTAAAGTGACAGTAAAGACCTTTATGATGATACAAAATATTTTTAGTTCAAATAAATGCTGCTCTTTTAAACTTCAAAGAATCATGGTTTCCACAAAATATTAAGCAACACAACCATTAAAAAAAAAAAAAAAAAAAATCCACACACATTTTTTTGATCCACATTAAACCAAGTCGGTCTCACTAGGCCAGCCGTTTTGATTCTAATTTGACTCTGTAACATCGCACTGTTTTGTCCCACTTTCCATGCATTTGGCTTCCCATATGTACGGCTAAACACCAGTTCTCTCGCTCTCAGTTATGTTGCTTCTACCGGCTGTTTATTGCTGTAGATATGCAATGCAAAGAGACGTATAAGCGACAGTCTCTTCTAGAGATGAATATGCAGCTATAATTTGCATTTAAAGCCATACACTCCAAAACAGCTCTTTGTTTTAGACACACCCCAAAAATGACATTTTCCAGCTGTTATAATAAATGATCGTTTGGGTATTTTGGGCTGAAACTTCACAGACACATTCTGGGGACACCCAAAATTAGTATTGCTTCTTGTAAAAAGGGGCATAATAGGTGCCCTTAAATATTATGCACTTTTTGTTTGTTGTTTTATTAATTTGTAATTTTTTTGCATGCAACAAAAAAAGAAATATAGCCACAGCCTCGCTGCTCTTTAGTGTAAATGCATGATAAATTTATCAAAAAATGTTACAATTATAAATGAGAGTGAATCCTGGTTTTATATAATATGTATATCGCAATATATATATGTATCACGAACTAACAAAAAACTTTTTTTTAATTAAACAAATCATAACAAACACTCTGGCATTAATACAAATCAAAACAATGAGCAAATCATCTTTTTCTAACTTTTCCACTCAAATGATAAATTCCCTTAATAATGAAACCATACAGATGATTGCATGACAGCTCTATTTGAATAAGGTGAAGAGTATATTTGCTTTATCGAAAACTGCAGACACAATACAACCCACTCCCTCAAGATAGCCGCTATTAGTGCAACTGTTTGCTTTGGAAATTTCCAGCCCAGTGAAGCATGACCCCAAGCACATGGCCGATTCTTCACCTGCTAATCACTTATGTCTGCTGCTGAAAAGGTAGCAAAACGATTGCCCTTTCTGGCAGCCGTCCGACAGCATGTGGAGATATGGAACCCTTCCCAAATCTGCACACACTGAGGGCAAGAGAAAGACAGAAGGCAAATGATACAGTCTAGCTTTTCACCTCAGGTCACTTCTGCTAGAGTTTGATCAGTGATTGGCAAAAAACGCATCTCATGTTACAGATCCCCCACACGAGCAGAAAGGGCAAATAAACATCAACTACCGAGGTGAAAAAGCCCTGTATATAGACTGAATCACTAACTTAATTTGTTGGCTCAAATGTAAGTCATTTGTAAATAGGTCTGAAAGCAGCTCTTGAATAGTGCTATAGCAACACAAGGAGTGCGATGTCAGCATTCCCGCTCTTCTTTTTCTTATCAATCTGAATGAGGCTGTTATTTCTTGTCCACCCCCTTCTGTGATTCAGGGCTGAAGCTGCTGTATAGCCGTTCATCTGTGTCTCTCTTATCTCCCACACTCCTCCTTCTGTAAACAGATCAAGCCTTTGCTAACACTGATTCACTAGGTCATAGATCTTAGCCGAGGAGTATTTTCTCTCTCTCTCTCCATCAAACACCCCCACATCACTCTACCTGTCTTTCACAACACATATTGGTGACTTCATACATTTGGATGATCCAAAAATAACAAAGGGGTGTTTCATCAGCTTTCGGCATTTTCAATCAGGGGTTGATTTTAATTTAAACAAATAGATTTCTTTTTTTCTGCCTTCGGTATTTATCTTTGCTACATTTAAAATGCTACAGTATTTATGATTTTCATTAGTGAGGCACCAACATTTTGGAAACTGAAAACATTCATCCAATACAGCAAAATTTTGTTCACAACTGTTTTGGAGGCCTGAAATCATTACCCGAGTGAGGGTTTGAGTGTTTCAAGAACTGTTTCATGTATACACATACGTTACAACAGGTAAACATGTCAACAGTGTGGATGCACTAAAAATGAATGGTAGTAATATGCAAACTTTTTTCAGCTGAAATATAGAGGCAGCTTACTGCTGAAAAATTATATTATGTGAGCACCTCACCTCGTGACAGACCTCACGAGTTTTGGTGCTCACACTGTGTGCCCTCTTATATATAAATATAAAATAATAAAATAATTAATAATAGTAAAAATAATATCATTGTTCTGTATAGAATTTGGATATTTAAAAATAAAAATAAACAAAATAATAAATAAAGTGTAATAATACTTTATTTTAAAATAAACATTTAGTATTAAATAAAACTCAAATTTTTTATAGTCATTAACAGAAATACACATTCAGTACTTGCTCACATAAATGAGCATTTATTTGAATAATATATATACAAAGATGCTTTCTAAAAAATATATACTCTGATTATACAATGAAATTAATTTGGACCACCTTTAGCTTTGATTATAGTGTGCATTAGTGTTTTAACAAACTTGGATATCTGTACTAAAAAATTAATACACTACATTGTGCCCTATTTTTACTGAGATTTTTTTTTCCTAAATTTTTATTTTTAGACTGCATACACTGAATCACTCTTTCTCAATTGTAGTGTTGTCATCCTGGATTATGTATATAGGAATGTCTTCCAACATGGTTGTTTAATAAATGAAAAGCTACTCATTGCATTAGGGTTAAAATAATGTTGCCAAACATATAACAGAAACATATTAACCACTGCAATAATGCTCTAATCCTAGAACTTTTGCTTATTTAAATCAATATACGATTTCTTGGTTTCACATTGTATAATTCTGCTCTAATTCCAGAACTTTTGCTTATTGAAATAAATATACAATGTCTTGGTTTCACCGTTGTATTCTGTTGGGATATTGTCATGAATTAAGTATGCTTTAAATATAGTCCTATAGCATGTAACATTATTACGGCATAAAAATTATAGCATACACATTATATCCCGCATTCAGGCATAGAAACTATGAAAGTGTGAAATTGGCCTATGAGTGGTCTGAACTTATTTACCCTTCACATTTTTTATTTTGGTCATTCATGCGCACTACTTATGTGCACCCTTGATTATATTACATTAATTCCCCTATAATCAAAAATTTGACAACTAAAGTTTTTCAAAAGTTTGAGTGTGTTGTGTAGACAAAAAATCAATATAGCATTTCCAATCAGACTTAATGATCAAATAATGTGTGTAAATAATTTAATAGTGTTTATTATGGATACATAAAATGCTAGCTATGAAATAAGCCTTACAAGAAAAAGTCGTCAGGTATTCCATTTAAAATAAAATTGAAATGTTGTTTCCATCACAGTCGTCCCCACCACAAAATGTTATTAAACACAAAACGCCATTTGATATGTGGTGGAAAATTATGCTGTTGTAGAAATACGCGTGTATATACTCTGTTGGACTCTGTCTGCAGACAAGTAAACTAGTGGAAGTATAAGTGTGCGTTTCAAAAGTTTATTTCAAAAAGTCCAAAAGTGCCCATAGTTGGAGAAACACCCATTAACAGACTGAATTCTAACATCTTATAACCTCGACTAAAGGTCTTTAATGAGCAAACGCAGTACTAAAACAAAACTTTCTGGTCTATTGCTTCGCAAATGAATGTTAAGCAATAAATACAATTTCTTCCATATTTATGGAACCCTCCAACTATGCTAAATGAATGCCAAACAGTCTGTTGAAAACCCGTTCCCAAGGACGTTATCTAAACACTGGATTAAATAAGTGTGCGTGGTATTCTGCATCTACTCAGAGAAGACTGTCGGTGGCTCTCTACCAGAACATCACTTAATACTGAGTCATTGTGATTATGATCTGGCCGGAATCCAGTAATATAATATTTTGCTTTAGCTGTGAGTCACATAATAATCCCTTTCTCCAATTTTTTTGGAAACACAAAAGTTTAAATATTACACTTGATCTCAACACATTGTAAAATGTATCTTCTGGAAGTTGTACGGCATTCAATTTTAAAAGTACGAAACATTTCACAGTTGAACAACGGGGCAGCATTTTCTCATCGTACTGTACATGCATGTGTATATACTGTGTATTCCTTGGCTTTTTGCAGAACCTCATATTCATATGCCAGTTAGTTTGTCATTGCAGTGGCATTACACACAGCCAAAGAAAAGAAACTATGACATCAATATGATATCAAACATCACATGATTTAAATTTCGCCTAAGGAGCACCAACATTTTAAGGATAACTGTTAGCATTTGAGAAAAGACATACTAACCACATACACTCTGCAAAGCTTTACAGTGACGTTTACTGTACATACAGTAGTCTATCCCCTAAATTATCAATCGCTGTGTTTAAACATTACAGGAGTGGTAACAGTAGTAGCCATCTTGTATGTCAACAATTGAACCCACTTGTTGTTTTTGACAAGAGACATATTAAAATTTTAATAAGCACCCGTCAACAGAGATGCTGTGTTTATGTTCTTTAAGCTGCTGCTTTAAACAGCAAGCTCTCTGTGAACTGTAATGTATCGGTTAGTCCTTGACTGCAGAGCGGTTGGAAGCAACTACAGTGGAGGGAAACAGACTAGTGTCAAAATTAGCAAATGAGTCACGACACGTAGCTCTGTAAATAACCGAACTCTGTGTGTGCAGAACAGGATTAAGTGCTCAGAAGAGGCTGAAGTGTGTACATGGCCACTGTAACACTGCCAAAACTGTACGAGCTCCTGCTTGCATAAACTTATGTTTCATTTTGTGCTCAAACTTGTCATTTATTAAAATTACTGACAAAATACCCTGTGCCAACCAGAGTATTACTAAAACAAACCTCAAGATTTTTATGCAGCTTCAAATGATAATTCTCAGATATAAACAACCAAAACTGCTCCACTCAGACATTTCTCAAACTTCCTCTCTGTTCCTATCTGTTCCTCTCTGGGTTCTTCATTAAACTGCATCCCTGCGGTTCCCTCTGAGGGAAAAAAAACAGCCAAGTACATCCTTGAAACCAACAGACATATTTCACTCAGATAACAGTTTTCTTTCCATTTTGAAAAAGGGCCGGTTTTACAGAGATCTGAAAAAACATGTATACAATGGGTTACAGTTTCCATCCATCAACAACAAAAAATATATTGTGTAAGATGTTGGCACAGTCACAAAAACAGTGGTCCTTGAGTACTCAGCCTCCAAAATGGAGCAAAAAAAAAAACACAATATGCGCTTGGCTCGGTAGACAGACAGCTAAAAGAGCCAAGGCTTGGCAAAAGTTAAACATCAAAGATAGTGATCATCTGTCCAGCTTTTGCTACCCAGTGAAATCTACCCTTGGCTTCTATATCAGATCTGCTACATGTGGGAACATGAAGGTCTCTTCTTCTTAATATCTCCGCCTTCTCACCCGAGACAACCTGTGCACTCATGATGAAAAAGCATGGCTTGGGAAAAGATGCTGATGTATTGATTCCATTTCTGATCAAATATTAGTTGATCAAGAAACATGAATCTGTGGATTTGAACCATAAGCTCTTTAAGACACCACAGTGATGTTTGTTACAATAAGTGCAACATTTTTAATCTTATTTAACATCTAACATCTGAAAATGTGGTCATCATTTACTCAACCTCATAACGTTTTAAGCCTGTGTGATTTTCTTTCTACTGTAGAACACAAAAGTAGACATGCTGAAGAATGTTTAAAGCTCAAAACACCATCAGACCCCGCTGACTTTCATTGTCTGAAAATCATTGTGCGTTAGGTTTTCATTGTTTAGATTTTGTGTCCGACAGAAGCCATACTGTTTGGAACAACATGAAAATTCAAGAAAAGTCTTTACTTATAGATGACCTATCCCTTTAAGTTGTCCTGTACCCAATTTGGGTGGTATGTACACATAATACAGGAAACAATTTGACATTTTAAAGTTGCTGTAGGAAAGATACTGTAACATCCCAGTAATAAACCCTCAAATTTAGTCACATTCCCCGTGTTAAGTAAATATAGATGCGATAGTATGCTGTGCATAGTGACCTTATCTCAACATGGGCTCATTCTGAGGATTTGGCAAAGCAGAGTGGAAAAACATTCCAAGGCAATTGGTTAAGTATTTAGGAATACTAACCCATCTTTAGAATTCCTTACTTCTTTAGAAGCGAGTTGCTAAACTAAGGCCTTGGCATCTGAGCTCAGTTAGGTAATTAGGTGCTGCTAATTTTTCTTGTAAACAGAAAGAAGGGCGGACACAGCTGTGGCTGATTAGGTAGTTAATATCTCAGCAGTTGTGAAAAATAAACACTATAATCTGAGCTAATCTGGGAGAGATTATTGGCCCACTGCAGCGTGTCTGACCTGGAGGGACATGCGGCCCATCAGTGTGTCAATGATTTGAGACAGGACAAACAGAGAGAAAATGACGAGGATGAGAATCGAAGGTGTGGATTTAGTTAATATCACTATTTACAAGAAGGCGGTTTCTTCTCAAATACGTTTTCGAAAATAATATATTATGTTAAAGTGTTAAAAAGATGTAATTGGTATATAAATGCTAAACTTACTTAAAATAATACAATAATACATAATTAAAAAAAAAAAAGAAAAGAAAAATGAATGAATCATACTCGGTTAATAAGTCAGTTCTGTACGGAATTTTCCTTACTATGCACAGGTCTTGAGAAGTGAACATTGATAAGATTAGTTGATATTAATTCATCAGCATGGCAAATAATTCAGTTAAAATCCAAACAAGCTCATGTGCAAATTAGCCGCAAGTAATCGCGTATATCAATATTGGGCTTAAAATTTGACAGTCCTAGTTGTAACGTTAAACCAAATGCAGAACCAAACGTGCTGTAACAATTCAACGGTCTTCAGCCAATGTCTCGCACTGATCCGGACTGCTGTTATTTCCACCGTTATGGAGTAAAACTGAGATGTGGAAACTGTGAATATATTTACATAAAATGAACGAAGTTAGGAAAATTAATAACTGGGTATAACAAACACTCAGTAAAACTACTGATACTCACAGATGTTTTGTTTCTTGGTGTTCCCCGCAGCAACAATTCAATTTAGCGGTCCATGTAGGTAGATTTATGAAACGGGTCACAAAAAAATTGGAGTCTGGCACTCCTGCATTCTGGAGCATGTGAAAATATTCCTTAGTCATATTTCAAACAGAACTCGTTTGATGCTTTGTTCAGAAGTCGTTTTCCTGGGTAATATGTTTGCTAGCCATTTTTCCTCCTATAAGTCAAATTCAACATGAAGAAAGGAATCTGGTAGGTGCTTACAGGAAGCCTTTGAATTTTTGAACAATGGCTGTCAAATATGTCACTCTCAAACTTCTAAGCACCGGCTCTTTTAGGTTTATTTGTCAGCCGCCAGACAGGTAGCTAAAAGAACCTTGCTAAGATGGATTATGATGAAGCAGAAGCAAATAATATTTAGATTTCATAGGTCACCACTGAGAGGAAATTTACCAACTCTCTGAAAGTGTAAACACAGTAGTTTTCCAACAAAATATTTCTCCCCTACATCATGAATTTTGGAATTTGCCTTAGACCGTTTGTTAACCTTAAATGACATGCCCAGGGACTTTTCACAGTCTGACTGCTGCAACACACAAAATTGGAAACTGTGGAAATTACAAGTGCCGATCAAACAGCAACACAACTTCTATGTCGTATCAAAAACCTCATAAATTCTAGACATATAATTTTTTCATTGTGAAGAGTGGGGCGGGGCAGAGAGCCGTGGGAACAGAGCGAGGCCGGTGGAGTAATTGAAAATGATTGACACCTGCACCACTCATTGGTCTCGAGTCCCATGGAGGAGCTCCGGAAGGATAAAGGGAGGAGTAACAACAGTGAAGGACGAGAGAGGACCAGGCCTGGATTTTATTTTGTGTTTTGATTTTGTTTGTACATGACAGCCGTCCACGAGGAGCTCTTTATCTCATTATTAGTTTTATTTAAATGTTTGCTAGTTCCCGCCTCCTTCCCATGACTACGAACTTTGTTACACTGATATTGGGCAACATAAGTAAATAAACAAATAAATTTGCCTTGGGATTAGACATTTTTTTAATTAGTCTAAAGCAGTGGCCAAGAAATGGGCCTACTACTGTTTAGAAGTTTGAGCTAGGTAAGATATTTTAATGTTTTTGAAAAGCATCTTATATGCTCACCAAGGCTGCATTTATTTAATAAAAAAAATATAGCAAAAATGTTATATTATAATTAAAAAATGTAATTATCCTTCTAATATCATTCTAATATGCAGATTTGGTTCTCAAGAAGCATACCTTATCATTATCAATGTTGACAACAGTTGTGCTACTTAATAGTTTTGTAGATTAACATAGTTTACTGCTTTATACTCCAAGATTCTCCAGAGACCAGAAACTACTGCAGGTTGTGAAGTCTTTGTGTGTGTGTGTGTGTGTGTGTTTATTATGTCTCTTAGGGATCTAGTGAGTGCTTGACTGGTATGCAAAGGTTAAGGATACACAGTGGTAAGAATCTAATTTGTCAGTGCAAAATGGCATGTACTAAGCCCCCTGTCAGAAGTGTGTGTGTGAGCGTGTGTGTGTGTGTTTACACAGTATAGATCAATCAGAGGGAGGGATGGTCAGCAAGAGGTTTTACTAATTGACCTCTGACAATAATAAGCCAGAATCAACCAATAAAGTGAGAGAACACAAACACACGCAAGCACACACACAGACAACCAACACACAATCACCGCTGAACAGACACACATACATACTTTATTTATACAGCCACTACCATTAAAAAAAAAAACGTTTTTGCATTTATTTGTTTAAAATACAGTAAAACTAAACTTTTACTGTAATTTATTCCTGGGATGCAAAGATGATTTTTCAGCAGCCATTTCTCCAGTCTTCAGCATCACATGATCCTTCAGAAGTGTTCAGATTCTCAAAGTTTTTATTTCTTTCAAAGGAAAAAAAATAATCTTACTGACCCCAATATTACTAAGATACACATAAACAACTCCCACATACACTCATTTGTTTTGAGTATAGCATTCAACTGGTCATGTGATCACAACAGAGAGTCCTCTATGGAATGACCCAGTATTTAAGATTTACAACTTAAGGTTTAAAACGTTAATGAAAAAACCAATGGATTCAATTTAAAGAAAAAAAAAATTGTGCAGCTTTAACAGACAATCACACACTGAAAACAAAAACATCCAGCACGGTCATCGAAACTGGGGTCTGACATAAACCTGGCAATGTTTGCTCGTTTTTTAAATGAAGAAAACAGTTCAACAGTAACACTGAGTGACTTTAACCTTTTCCACATGTAAAAATGAGCAGGGTCAGTATTCCCACTTCTGAAGGCAATGCGTCTTACACAGTAGCGTGAATGAAACAGTGTTGTCTGTGTACAGGGAGAGGAAGGGCTAGCTCTGTTGTTTTTAGAGCGGTTTGTATCCCGTCTCATCTCTTTACTCCCCACAGCAAAATACTGTTGATCCCCCTCCTCTTGTCTGCTATTCATCAGAGAGAAGCACATGAGAACATGTTTTCATGAAGAAAATCATTTAAGATTACAGGAATCAATCAACCTCTCTGTTTCTCGGACTATTTTGAATGATGTTACATCTATTTGCATCATATCCCTCTCCTTTCTCTCATTTTCCATGCAAAACTATTTATACTGACTGATGTAATTGCTTTAGTTTAGGTACTGAACTTCACTTTAACCTGAGCGCCCGAAAATTACACAAGCTGATTACAGTTCTTTAGGTTGCCTAAACACCATTTTCTTCTGTTAATAGTCAAAAGAAAATATTTTTGTCTGCAGCACACACTCAAATGCCTTAAACGGTCCAGCTTTGTGCCAGAATGGTCTTGCTTATGCATGGTATTTCATTATAATTAGCTGGAAAAACAAAATTGGCCTGTAGTTATCAAACTGGAACTATTTTTTGAACCTGTGCCATATTATTTCAATTTGTTAACCATATTTTGTTGGTCTGGCCAAGCTGGTCAACATAACTACTGCAGCTCGCTGTTTTGGCTCGCTAAATTGAAAAATGCGTCTTTGAAAAATATGACCCTGACTGCACACAGCTTCCAGAAACATAAGCCAATACAAACACAACATTTCAAATGTGAAAAATATGATGATAACAATTATTTATTTTGTTAAATGGGTAGGAAGGGAGAGAGAGAGAAAGAGACATAAGAGGTAAGAGGAGCGCCGAACATGAGTTCTGTTTTCCACACTCAGTTTTCCTTAGTAGAAGTAAAAAAAAATACATAATAAATGAAAGCAGCCAAACATGGACTGTGAGAAAAAGACCTCAGTGTATCCCCTGCATTTTATGAATTAACAAGAGGATTCATCTCCTGGCCTATCTCAGACAGATATATCTGTGTTTTACAACAGCATCTACCCGAACACTCATCATGGAGCCCGTGTGTCATCCAGAGTGTTTGGCCGAAGATGATTCTGGAGCTAGTCAGTGCTGTCGCATTAGTCACATTACAGAGAGAGAGAACTGCCATTTTA
Source organism: Carassius gibelio (assembly GCF_023724105.1). Classification (NCBI taxonomy): domain Eukaryota; kingdom Metazoa; phylum Chordata; class Actinopteri; order Cypriniformes; family Cyprinidae; genus Carassius; species Carassius gibelio. Next base: position 10,799,757 of record NC_068408.1, on the reverse strand, counting down.
GCCCATCTACTTCTGTAAGAAACATTTGATGTAGTGAGTTCCCATACACAGACGCTCTGTTAGACCTGTCAGCAGTGAAGGTGACATCCAAACACAACACTCATAAACAAGACCAACTCGAGATGAGAGTTGACAAAAGAGTGGTCAATATGAGGAATAATTCCTGTATCCAGAGCATATATTCTCCGTAAAGTTCCCCTACAGTAACTATAACTCTATTACCAGTGCTATGGAGACAACACAAGACAACAGAACCTTTGTAAATGGAACTCAAATCAGGTTCTATAATTCCAAACTTATTGTTACAACGTGTCATGGACAGCAAGTGATAAAAGCTCTCTTAAATGTAAAGATCATTTTGTTGATTAGTTACTACAGTATCCTCATATCTGAATATGCTTACTTACCTACTATATAGTATGCAAAAAAACAGATATATATTAGGACAAATATGCAGTATTCATGAAAGAGCAGGTAACACAAAACATTAAAGAATCTGCTGAAATTCCTGAGAAGCATGCAACTAGTGGCAACTTTGCTATCCCATAAGGCCATGGGGGTCAAGGAGAATACAGACCTTTTAAAAAAAAAAGAAAAGAAAAAAGAAAAGTAAAATGTAGTATGTCTGGGAATATATTTACTATATATTACAGACCTGCATAGAACATCTTTGAATTTAGTATGAACTGAGCAGAACTTCTAATATTATTCCATTTAATGACACTCGATAGCCCCGCCCACTTTGAAATCTCATTCACTGGAAAGACTGAAATGCAATAATTGAATAATAATAATAATAATAATAATAAATTAACTTGCCTGAAGCTCAAATCAGAATAAAAATTCTTCATAAGGATATGGTCGGAACTTCACGCAGCTGTCATTCATGAAAATTAATAACTACCAGTCCAGTTTTCGTCAGAAATAGTGGAAAGGTGACTTACTGCAAAGTAAATTAAATTAAATAATTCTGTGCAGTTAGATACAATGGGTTCTTAGAACATTCAATAGAGCAGTTCTAGGTACTCTGGTTATTTCAAATTGCCAATGCATTGAGATTTTCTGTGGAGACTGGTTTAAGAACGAGGAATGCGCAAAAGAAAAAAGAGAATTGGAGAATGCATTAAACTGGATTGAAAACACGAAGAGCTGGTTTGCTTCATTCAGAAACACCAAAAAGCTTTTAACAAAGCAGTAAAAACAATACACAGAATATTCCCATGAGTGCCAGCTCTAAACCAACCTACTGTATGTTCATTTCAATACAAACACTTCACTGTCACATGCAGTATTGCTAATTGTTTCACATCATGAGCATGAAAGCGAACAAGGACAACACTCAGGGTGGTTTAAGTCTCTCAATTTGCATCTGCCCTTCACAGTTCTGCACTTTATTTCCATCTGTGAAACAGCATCCTGCAATTTCGCTTGGATTCCCAGATCATTGGGTGAATGGACGTAGGAAAGTTCTCGGAATCTCCCCAAATATTTCCATCACATTAGGATGGGAACAGGGAACACAAACTTGCCAGATCCAATGATCTTTGACGAAGAACTAGGTTTATTAAAGCACTTGCATTTATTTGGTTTTATGTTTATGTTCTTGGCAGACAATGTCTAACCAAAGCAACTCTTAAAAGAGTTCATATATTGGGTAATACATGACAAAGCATTTTGCTAAGGGTACAAGTATTAAAGCTAGAGCTGAAGTGTCTAAACGATGTTACTGCAAACAAGGCCACATGCTCACAGTTCGTGAAAATGAAAATATTAAACAGAATTAGAAAATGTTAAATACATTCACATTTTATATACAGCAGTATTGTTTTGATCTGCTATGGTATATGCAATATTTACTATTTAATTTATTTTATAGTATGATATTTGGTTGAATGTAGCATGATCAGTTTGATCCGTAAGCTTTATAATTATTAATTACATTAGCAGTATAGTAATTATTTAACAAATATATACAAATGTGTATTGTTCTAGGTTTTTTTGCTTGTTTTACTTCAGAGATTAATTTCACAAGTGAGATTTTCACTAAGAATATGTCAACCTTACAGTAACGCATACTATGTGAGATACTGTATACATAATATAAATCACATGAACTAGTAAAGTTCAAACAAAATAATATAAGTTCATTCCGGGACAGTTTCACCCAAACTTGACCGATAACCCTGAAACAGATTCACATCCACACACTACAACACAAGCACTCCAGCATGCATCTGGTCGTAACCACCTCGCTCCAGAGTTAAATGCAGTACTGACGGATAAATGCTGCAGATTTGACATCTTCTCCAATCTGTTTCCCTCAACTCCCGTTCTCAAGGTCAAGGGATCACAAAGGTCAAGGGTCATTAAGAGGCCCACAATCCACTAGACCAGTAGAGCTCAGGGAAAGGATATCCTACAATTATATGATTACGGCCAATGGCTCTAAATGCTCCTGGAATACCCTCACTTTGCCCTTCATTCTTTCGTTCTCTTGCTTGTTTCCTCCTTTGCAGTTCTCATGAGTGACATGTAAGCTACAGTAATAGGTTTGTCATGTTTGGCTACTTGCTTTCGTCCTACTTTTTCACAGATCATTATTATCCGAGAACATTTACAGGTGAATTTTCAGCAATTAGAATCCTGCGTCATGCATGTTGAGACTAATTGACCTTAATTAAGCATAATTTACAAGAGTCATTCAAATCTGTTCCTCTCTCTGCATTCAATGAAAAGATCTCTTCTCTTAACTTAATCACCATGGATTTTTAAAAAAGGAAAAGAGAACACAGATGCTCTCATTAGATCCTCAAACACTCAATCCTTCCACAGTTATTGGGGGTGTTTATTCTACATTGATCCTGAAACTATTGGAACTCAGTTACGCTTAGTGCAGAGCCATCTAGAGGCCAGCTATTAAAAGTTCATTTATTCCCTGGAAAAATCCTCCTGTGGAAAGCATGGATCATTTACACTGGGTGATACAAGTTTTGAACGCATAATTTGATTTATCACAATTATTCACAACTCTTGTCAAAACAAAGCAAGTACCTCACACCTTGGGTTGAAAGTCATTAATCTTTTCAGTTGGCAGCACTGATCTGACTCCCAAGCGCATATGCACTGATTCAGCAGACATATTGCAATGCTTAAAGGATTAATTCAGCCCAAAATAAAAATTCTGTCATTATTTACTCACCCTCATGTCGTTCCAAATCTGTATAAATTTCTTCCATAAGCCACAGACCACTTTTATAATACGTTTATGGCACCTTCCTGTCATTTTGAAGCCTGAGGCACCCGTTTGGATTCACATTCTTTCAAAATTTGAAAGAAAGTCAAAGTTACAGCGTGAGGATGAAAAAAACAATGGCTTTTCATTTTCTTTTGTTTCAAGTTTCTTTTGGTTCTTCTCAGACATCTGCTACTCTGTTTCATGTGTGTCTAAATGTTTCTTACCTTTATCTTGTTTTAAAAATGCTTAGATTTTTGTAATGTAATGAATACAAGACAAAAATACAGAACAAGTAAATCATTTTATGCAGTTTTGCTATTGCATTTGATCACCCTCATTGAACTAATGGGACGTCACAATTTACAGCTTCACAGCTACGGCCGACACGTCTTTCTTCTGTACACTCTCTAAAACTCCAGTCCCATAAAACTGCTGTGTTGATCAGCGTGGCTGCCTGGGGACGCATCAGCCACTAAACCCCCTGCCGCTGGGCCCTAAAACACTGTGCTGAAGGACCCCCAGAACACATGTTTAATGGGCTTCATTAAAAACCAGTGAAGCGTTCAGATTAGCATAGTTATGGACTGTTGGGTTTTATGTACAGGCTACCTGAGTTTGAGCTAAGACCACAGTAGATTAAGGGAGACACAAGTATTCAGGAAAATAAACTAGTCGTACCTTCACCGTTTCACTTTGGCTGCATTTCGACCCAAAGGACTCGGCAAACCTTAGGTTTCTTAGTATAGCAAAACTAGTGTCAAAAATCTATTCAGAAACTGTTCTTGCAAAAATGTTAGTTTTTACATCCAATATGTTGTCAAGTAAGTCCAACAGTTTAGGACACAGTCATACCGAGCGAGTGCTGATTAAAACAACAGTCACTGAACGTCGGTTGGCCTGAGGTGCTTATTTTCCACTCAGAGAAACCTGTCAGACACACATCCACTCTGTGAAATTACACATATTCCTCCTGAATGCTTGCTGATGCTGAGTGTAATTGAAATGAATTTAATGGGGGTCACATTCCAGGGTGTTTGGACTGATGAAAGGGAAAACTCTAATGCATGCAATTGTTTTCTTTATGCCAAAACAGAGGGAAGCAGTGAAGAAGAAAAAAAAGGGGGGACTTAATTAGGTCCCTGTGATTCAGACTTGTTTGCATGGGTCAGGGCCGAGGGAACGGCAGTTGAGGGAAATGATGAGAATAGTCTGGCCTCTTTGGAACCGCACAGCTACTGACAGAGTGATTCAATTGAGCAAAAGACAGCCACAGAGGTCAGTGTGAGTTATTTGTGAATCAGAAGTACTCCCCCTCCTGCCTAAACAAAAAGTATTGTGAATAAATTAATCGCTGATACTTTTCGTTCAGGTTCTCAAGCTTCTTTGTTTTGGATGGTATAGCGCACCCAAAACCAAGTTAACTATCAATTCAACATCTACTGTATCAATAACTAGCATATACTATCTAGGGCAGGGTTTTCATTTCCAGATGTGAAATCTATCCACACTTCCTATAAATATCGTTTCAGCCTGCTGCTGGTTTCATTACGCTGGCTGAGGGTGCACACATTAGTGTTGCGTCTGGAAGGCATCAAACTCTGATATATGCAGTTGTCCTGGATAACATTACAGACAGTGTGAAAGAGAAAAAGTGATGCACGACACAGCATCTGTAAGATGTCTTCGAGTGTGTGTCCTGGACAACCTTCGACCTTGGGTTGTTACAGCCGCCCTGAATATAGCAGAATCATTCTGTATTTAAGGGAATAAAATTGGCTTTCATATTAAATCAGTATGAAAAGCGTTGCATTTTACACCCAGACATCTGAGAATGCGTCAGGAATTCAGCGATTGGATTTAAATCATTTAAGTTTAGAATGGGAAACAGATCGCAAAAGATGGATGTGAAACACATTCACCTTTTATTGGTTGTTGCGAGGTTAGACAAATGGATATGTTTAACAGTATGCAACACTTTAGTGTTAGATTAAAATTCTTTTCATTTATGTGGTCAATTGTCACCAGCCACAAATGTATTTAATTCCCAATTGGAATATGTAATAGAAAAATAGTTTCCTGTTTTTCTCTAAAAATACTTTTTTTTTTTTTTACTCCACTGGTGCTGGCAACTCTACACTCTGAGCCTAAAAATACAAACTATTACCCATTTTGAGACTGCCTCTTAAAATGAACACTTTTTTTTTTTTTTTTATACTTTGATTCAGCATGGATATGCAAAAGACATTTATAATATTACTTCACTTTGATAGATTTCAGTTTTAAATAAATGCTGTTCTTTTGAATTTTCTGTTCAACAAAGAACAACTACAGCACAACTGTTTCAGAATTGATAAGAAATATGACTAAGAAATGTGTTTTTCATATTTAAAGGATTTCTTAATGATCATGTGACACTGAAGACTGGGGTATTGGCTGATGAATATTCATCTTTGTCATTACAGGAAGTACATTTCACAATATTATAACAGTCAGTAATAGTGAATATTGGAAATGCTCAATCATAAAGAGAATCAATCTGCTAATATCTGATTCAGTGAATCAGTCTCTAATTAATCTCAATGAATTCCAGCACAGTTATAAATAACACAGCAGTTCCACTCACAGCTGTCTAGGCAAATACTGCGCTGTGTGTTTACAGCCGGATGATCTCCTAATAAACAAAAAACTGTTTTCAGCTCTCCCATTGGGCTCTGATAAAGTGGGTTAATGGCATACTAGAAACGCTCAAAAAACAAGAATGTTGCTCACTCAAACATTTGCCTGTAGCCTTTTTTTTCCCCTTGTATTGTCTGTAGCACAGAGGAATTCTAAATTAAATACAGATCTGCTCGGCCTGGCCAAAAGCAGCTCTTTGGTTAAACAGACACGTTTTCCTCTAATGCAAAATAAGGCCATACATTTTGATTAATATTTGATCAATTGTTAAAATGATCAAAAACTTGCATGTCTCGCATTCAGCAAATCCAGACGAACTACGTTCAAGATCTGATGATACGGTTCTATGCAATGACTTCATAATCACACAAAAGTACTTTTCCAGCTTTCTTCTCAATGGCCAAAAGCCAAGCCGCTGTTGACCCCGTAGGTGTCCAAAGAGAAACGCACGAGATTTTATGATTGATTCGAAAATTTCACATAATTCAGCTTCACAGCGCCTGATTGGATAAGCAGAGCACCTGCGAGCTGACTCTTTCACCCAATCACCACCATCTTCTGTCTGGACGTGTGGATGACATCACGGTGACCCCTGAAATATGTGCCATTCCTAAAATCCAAGATCACCATCAAGATAAATATCTCATTAAAAACTCAGTGAAATGTGTTTGAAGTTGAATGTGTTTTTAAGCATGGACCATAGTAATGGGGGTTATGAGCACGTGTGTGTGTGTCCGTAGCAGTGAACATGTTTCTTGTCCTGTAAAAGGCCCTGCTTCTGCGGTTTGCATGCCAGAGACACTAACCAAACGAATGACTCCCAGTCGTAAAGCATTTCCGCCCGACTATCGCTGCATTCTGTCAGAAGTGTGTGCTTGCTTTTATCTTTTTCTTCTTTCTGGCTTAAAATGTTCGTCTGCTTGTGCTGTGAGGCTGCAATGCCCTGTTTTTGTCAAATGCTAAAGTTCACAAATACACAGACTCTCTTCAAAGGCACAAGCTCTTTTCACTTATTTCTATTAAAATCTAAAAAGTACTTTCACAGGCTAAAAAAATAAAATAAAAAAAAGCTGAAAATGTCCAAACAATCTTAAAACAAGATTAATTTCTAGCAAAATTGGAAAATGGTTTTCTTATTTTAAGAATAAACTTTAAATAACTCAATTTTGTTAGCAAAATTGGCAAATTTATCAAAAAAAAAAAAAGATTTTCTTACTTAGAATTTTTTGTCTTGTCCTCCATTATATATATATATATATATATATATATATATACACACACACACACATTCTTAAATCACCATACAGTGCATTTACTTGAGAAGCAAAATTATTTAAGATATTAACCGCTGTTTTCTGAATATTAAAATTGTGTTAGCTTTTGCTTAAAACAAGAAAAACTAATATCTTCCAATAGGCTAAGGAAAAATATTTTTTTATTTTCCCTTTGACTAAAAAAAATGTATTACCCCATTTGCAGAATTATTTCTGTTTTTTATTGTTTTAAGCAAAAATGAACTAAATTGTAATACATTTCAAGAATCAAGACTTAATACCTTGAGTCCTTTTGCTTCTCAAGTAAATTTATCTTAATTCAATCATTTTTAGATATTTGTACTGGAAATTAAGACAGAAATACGAAGTAAAAAAAATGTGTAATGTAAATAATAATAATAACAATAAATAAATTTTAAGATACATCACTGAAGTATCTTACACAATCTTAGACTTAAATGTGTCTTGTTTTATGAATGTGCTTCTTGAAAACAAAGCAAAAATACTGATTATTTTTCTTCTCCTTTTCTTTTTTCAGTTTAGATTGAGTAAAATAACCTGACATCATAAAACTATACCACGCCAATGCTGAGCTTTTCATGTAAAGTTTCTGTCCTTCCCAATTCAAGAACTCACCCAATAAGTATTAACCTAACCAATTTTCCCTCTATACTCACTCTATACTCAATTGTCCTATTTTAGATCAATAGATTTATATATATATATATATATATATATATATATATATATATATATATATATATATATATATATATATATATATATAAAGGTTTTTTCTCTCTGATGTTGGTGGTGAGCATATCCAGAATGCTCCCTTTCCCTGCTTCTGTTATGGACCTCACACTCGCCCCCTGATACGGAAGTGGTTCGACCCGTCACCTCTTCAGATTAATAGCAGGGTTCCCTGACCACCGCAGCTCAATGGGGTGCACTCCGCGTGACTGCACAGTCCTGCACGGCTACATGTGGAATAAATTTCCTGACAAACACCCTTTTTTCCCCTCGCTAACTCTCTCCGTATCCTACCTTCCTCCTTCCCATTCCTTTCTCTTCCTCTCTAGCTCCCTGTAACAGGATAGTTATGTCTTTTTTTAACTAAACAGTCAAGTAATTAGTGTTTCAGAGCTTCTATGAAACAACTGAGGTGGTGCGTGGAAAGAGTGCATAAGACTCAGATTGGGCTTGCCAGTAAATGTTGAATGTAATCACTTACTTCAGTCAGGCAGGACGGTCTTTTACTTTTGGACACAGTAATATAGTCCTCCTTCAATTAACACTCAGTCTGTTCTTGGCTGTTCTCTGCTGTCTAAACTGTCACAAGCTGTAAGAGATGACATTGACATCTGTTTATAAACACAGAAGGAAGCAAGCTCTCTGAAATCTGCTCTCACAGATTTTATAGCATCAGGATGCATGAAGCAGCACAGCTACAGTTACTTACATTAAAATGAAATGCAATAGTGCAGATTCAAAAGTTAAGAAAAGAAATTGATTTTTAACATGAACAAAACTTTCCGGTCAGACCTGCCATAAGCTTTGAGTTTGCTAAATGGCTTTGTGAAAACCACAACTTCAGATTAAGTGTTTAGAAATGGCACTTAATTGCCAAACAGAGAAGTATTCACCGTTACCACCGAAATTGTTGAAACTGTGCCACAATAGCTGAGCACTTATATATTACTTCTACAAATACTTGACAGACTGGTAGATCATTTTGGTTAACTGATTAATTTTTGTAGTTATTTTGGATCATTAATTTTGGTACCTTTGTAGTTTTTGTGACAAATCACATTTTTGTATGCTGCGAATCATCTGTTTGATTTAGTTCAAGATAAAAAAAAATATATATATATACATGGGAAATACACTTGAAAAGAAAGCCACTGAAAAAGAAGCTTGTCACTGTTGTGGTCTATACGTTAGTATTGTAGGTGTGGTTTTTGTTTGTCCTAAACACAAACACAATCCAGGATACATGACTGAGGATTTGCGATGATGGCCATGCTCTCTGAAGTCATGTAACTGCAGTAGGGCTGAACCTTTGAGGTTTGGGAAGGGGCCTGGGTTTGCTCTCTGGATGCCCTCTGCCCTGGCACGGCATAATCAAGGGTCTCCAGGGGGTCGTAAAGAGCTCTAAAAAGTGGCCTGTCTCCATCTCTTGCGTGCACTCCACCCTACTTCAAGACACCAGCAACATTCATGACTTTATTGGACAGTCCTTTACTATTGTTCAAAGAAAGCCAGAAAGGTCTGGTCCCTGTCAAGACTACACATTGCGCCGACCAACAAGAAGAGAATCTTTTATTGGTTGCATGGTTGCTTAGCAGATGCTTAATCTACAGAGTGACGAATCTGTTGACAAGCACTGCTTCATATACTATCTCACCCAAGTGAACAAATCTGGCCTTGCAATATCTTTCACCTTAGAAACACCTAATGTTGTACAGAAGATGAGGCTAGATGCAATGGGCCATGGATGGATGACTGGACTAATTCAGCATGCATGCTGTTAAATGGAAAACTGTTACACTCACTAGGGTTTCCAAATGACTTTGCAACTAGTCAAAGAGGAAAAAATGTCATGTTGAATAAACGCCTAATTAAAAACAAATCACCAAAACAGTTCAATTGAGACTCAAACACTTCCTTGAACCCACCGTTCTAATCATATGATGGTCTTTTTGGACTAGGGTCTCTAAAAACGTGTCGACTGTCTTGAGTTTGGCTCGCACAGTTCATTAGGAGGTTCTTCGGGCTGTGGTTGGTTTACGAAGACTCTGTAATGGTCAGAAGTGCGTTAGCGATGTTTCTGGACCTAGGCAAAGAGGCTGTAAGAGTGCGGTACAGCTGTTTCTGCTTGGTTTGTTATGTTTGGAGACTTTATGGCTGGCATTTCTGCCTGGGTTAATGTCAGTGAGATCTGTCGGCCACTGGCCTCGTTGTCCCTGACAACAAAGACTCGTAAACACTCAAGAACCCACCCGCACTCTTCGTGAATGAAAAAAGCGCAAAGAACAAAGAGAGTTTAGTTCTGGTTTCTGTTATGACTTATCCTTTATTCCTCTTTCACTCTTTGCTCTGTGTTCTCACAGAGAGGCACCACAAACTATGGTGGACGGCTTGTTGTCAGGTGAGAGAGAAGCTCTCTGGGATTCCAGAGCAGTTCATTTCAAAACATCTGATTAGACTGACATTCTCCTGAGACTCTAACCAACTTAAAAAAAAAAAAAAAAAAAAAAAACACTTGTGACTTTCTTTTCCTGGAAACCTTTTGTTAGATATCATTTTGTGGGTGCTAATGTTAATTTTCTGCATTCAGTGACTAACAAAGCAATAATGCAGAAAAAATGACTATTATGAATTTTTAATGAGTCAACCATAAAGATCATAAAGAATCTGTCAGAATTTTTCAGTTCCATTACTGCATTAAGGCCCATTCACACTAAGAACAATAAGTATAACTATATCAGTAACTACATGAGCGTCCACGCCAAAGGACAATAACATTCTTCTGCCACTTTAAATACTCAAGCTTGTTAAAGTCGGTGGATTCTGATTAGCAGTCAATGTTTTTTTTGTACTGCTAATCAGCTGGGAAAAAATATCCTGAAAATGATACCACTGTATAGTTATCGTTATAGCTGTGGTGTTGCTTTTCCAAGTATAATGCAATAAGAATGATTATAACATTTTCAGTTTTATATTTGTAGTTTGATTTGACAGAACATTTGATTTGCTGATATATTCATTTCAGAGGATTTTTTTTTTTTCAGCGAATCAGCTTGCGATATATTGTTGCCACAACAACTTCAAACACTTACTTGCAGCTCTGTCATCCTAAACACACTGCCAGTAAAGTGTTAACATACTTATTCATCACATTTACATCACAGTAAATTCACCAAATCTTACACAAATGAATGTATTATAAAACGTTAAAAAATACACTTTTTTGTGCCCTGGTTTGAAACTTAAACAATCTGGTCACCCTGCATACCAGTACAGTGAGTCAGGTAGACTACTCTCTGACTGCACTGTTAGTGAAAAATTCTCGTGAACTTGATGCATCTGCTGCCACTTCATAAAATATCTCTACTCCCTTTTTGAAATCCTTTTATTTCCACCCAAATTTACTACAGTACAGTAGTCGCTACTCTCTTATATATCTCTCCCTCCGCCAAAGGAGCATATGACCATCAAAAATAAGCAAGAACATCATTAAAGGTAAAAATAAAAATAAAAACCATCAAATTTGACCATAAAAATGGTCACAAATACTGGTCCACATTAAGCCTCTTTATGCAGAAAACTAAGCTCAGCCTCGGAGGCCAAATCTACACTATTGGTTGGGAATATGTCAAGACTTACTTGGCCTTGGTTAAGTGGGCTGGACAGATGTTTGCTATTGCAGTGTATGATGCTGCTGAAAGACTTTGTCAAGTGCTGAGTTAGTGGTCTGTGTTTGGCTTGCAGTTCCATGTTTACAGTCCAGAGTGATTGGTTCTGTTGTCTGGACCTGTAGGAACCGTTCTCCTCCGAGCATTCATCAACATGCAAGCCAAACGTCAGAGAGAAAGAAGAAAAAGAAAGAGCGTACACATGCACAGCAGGCCACGCCACAAACCGCTCTGCCAATAGGTCCATTTTATTGATAAACAATTACAAAATCCATAAACGATGATAAATGACTGAAGTTAGAGAGCAAATGTGGAGGAATTAAATGCATCTTAAATAAATATTAAAGCTGGGCTGAGGTACAGGAGCACCTGCAGTCTTTCATCTCGGAGTCTGCACAGAACCATGACCAACCTGCCATCATGACAGTAAAATCATTTTTTAGTTTTTAGGTGTGGGTTATGCTGTTGTGAAGGGTTGTGTTCATCACCTGTTATAGTAGCTCATTAGCATTACTAGTATATTGGCTGGTTATTAGTATTTATAAAGCACATAACAATGCCTTATTCTGCATGACTATATTTTAAATCCCTTAATCCTACACCATACCTTACTAGCTATTAATAAGCAGCAAATTAGTCATTTATTGAGGCAAAAGTAGTAGCTAAAAACAGTTAATAGTGATACTCTAACTAGTCCTAAACTAAAGGTTTTTTTTTTCTGTCCAGATGTTGACTTCCCTTTATATTTTTCACACTGAGCTACAAATATTTGTACCCTCTAACATTTACACAAAACTTGTGACAGTTATTTCCCACAGTATAAAACCTGACCAGGTATGATGAAGTTTTTTAAAGCAAGGAACTAGATCCCAAGAAACGATAACTTGCCAAATATTAGTCAACAGAAGACAATGACTTTTATAAACTTGGACAAATCATTAAAAATAATGCAAATCCAAGACAGCAAAAGGAGTTTGTTCTTCATCACATCTAAACATGATGAACATTATAAGGAAATGGCAGAGATCTATGAAGCTCTGACGACCTTCCCTGGAAGGCGAGATAAACAGCACTTCACTGACAGAAAGATATTAGGATAACTTACTAAATAAACATTATAAAACATATTTGCACTATTCTGAAATCTGCCACAGAAACAAATGGAACAAGTGAGTACGGTCATAGCTTGTGTTTTCATCAGGAAAACTGAAAGTATGGTGCAAATGATGAGAGATCCGACTCCTTGAGCATTTAATCATAGGTTAACAGGAAATATTTTCTTCATTTATCATTTACGACGGAGGAAAATAAAGGTGCGTCTTTGCGGTAGAGGGGGACTGTCTCCTGAAAACATCCAACCACTGACAGATGAGCATGCCGCGATTCACATTTCTCTGATCTTGTCAAGCTGATGATGTGAAACTTTAGACAGCCCGATGGTGTTTTAACGTAATCATCGCACTTAAGAGAGGTGTAAGTGGGCCCCTCCTCCGCCATCATCCTTCAGTCCAAATCTCTCCATCCGTCTCTCTCCTGGGAGGTCGTCTCTACTCCTCTTTCTCGGCTGCCTCCCTCCACTCCCTCGTCACCTCATCCATCTCTCTCAGGTAAGCCGATCGCACGCTGCCCTGTTCGTCTCTCCAGAGCAGGGGGAGATGAGGAGGAAAAGATGAAGGTATATATTCTTTCTATTGATATTCGTTCTGGAGCCCTCAGAAAGCCAGGCTGTTTTCTTAAATCTCCCTTTCAACACTGTAAGTATTACAGTGAGGAATACACAGTTATTTAAAGAGAGAGAAGAGATTGAGAAAAACAGAGATAAACATCTCAACAACTCTTCTAATAACCCCCATCAAACTGATCCTCTAGACCAGGACAATACTGCCAGACTAATTAAATTAAACCCAATCAGCACTCAAACACAACAACAAAGCACAAGCACAAAATACAATGCTGTCTGACCCGAAAAAGACACTACACTGTGTACATAGTGAAAGATAAACAACTAACTAAGACTGAGTGGACACAACATTGCTATAGAAACCGTCTGACAAAGAACAACATGGCGGCTTCGGAAGGAATGGTTGTGTCCAGTTGCACTACTGCGATCAAAGCAAAATCCAGACAGCTGCACTTTCTGACAGAATGCACAAAATACACAATCCGGGAGAGCTTTTACCACAACATGACACTGATAAACAACACATCTGATCATTTACCGGATGAAAATGTCCCCATCCCATTAGGGGAACATTATGTGTCTGTCTGCCAGATTACGAGAGGCTTTGTCTGTCTCAATTACTAAACTTACGCTCATTATATTACCATCTCAAGTTAATCTTTACTTGTTAAATTTCTCTTTTGTCTATTCCAATTTGTTAAAAGCTACTTTCTTGGTTGACTCTGCAGTTCTGCTTACTTTGCAATACTGAAAAGTAAAGTGAAGTGAAGAAGTGACAGTGCAAACATTTTGGCCTAGAATGTTACAAAATATTTCTAATTCAAATCAATTCTGTTCTTTAAGAACTTTCTTTATCATCAAAGAATCCTGAGAATATAATGAGAGGAAATGAGACCCTGAAGACTGGAGTAATGACCCCTGAAAGTTCAGCTTTTCCATCACAGGATTGAATTACATTTTACAATATAAATATAAAATAGATAACAGTCATTTAAATTGCAGTACATTATTACCGGGCAACTAAGGATGTGCTATTTCTAAAAGTAGAACTGAGACCTAACCCAGCAGTCACATACAAAAAACAAAAAAACAACTCAGCTCCAGATCAGCAAAAAGGGAAAACATATTTTGCATGTACAGCACTTGCCATACTGTTTAACAGAATTCTGTTTAAAAAAAAAAGCTCTTCTCATCCAGTGCTCATGTCTGTTTCATGAAGACCACAAACACAGCAATAAAGCCTTTGAAGAATTCATGTTTTACATCTACTGAATGCAACATGAATGAACAAAATTACTACTGTTATTGTCAATACTCTGTTCCAGAGATTTTGTTTTTCTAAACTGGTTTCATTACATGCTGTTTTATAACAAAGTTCGGGAGGAACAGTCGCAGTTCATTAACCTGATTAACACAAGTGGAGACCAATCAGTAATCAACTCATGACAAGGTATAAATGACAGCAGAACCTATCTCTGTTCATTGACCGTTTTCAGCATCCCTCCTCCACCCCATTTCTCCTCACTTATAGATCCATCTACTCTTACCACAACCGGGGGGAGTACTCTGGGTTCGGGCCACTTCCCGAGCTCGGAGCCCTCCACCCGGACAGCACGCCAAATACGCATAAACTTACGGTATTAATATACGTAGATGTGAACTCGTGAAACCATGAGAACGTTATTCCCAGAGGATACAGTGATTCTCAGTAATTGACGGGTTCTCAAACTATGGGAAAGGATGCCCTCAGCTGGTCGTTGGAAAGGACAAGTGTTTTTCCCTGGAGCAATGCGGCCCACTGTGCTCTTACATCAGTTTGGTTTTACAGGTTTCTACAAAACCAAAAAAAGAGGCAAAGCTGGGGTGAACAGCTCAACTATACATTTTGCGTGGACATTTGATTGATGATAATGACATGAAATGGCAGGGAGTAGATTTATAGCACTGTTAGACATTATACCATTGTAAATGCACCACTACGTAGTTGAGCTTGACTAACAGGGTGCAGGGGACTCCACGCATCCAGCTTTCTCTATGCATAAATAACTGCTGGCAGCCTGATTTCCTCTATAGATATTTGGGAATTCCAAAGGATTGAAGGTGAAGTATGTGCCGAAATCCCACTCAGCTTCATGTGCAAAGAACTTCTGTGGAAACTTTGATCTCGTCATGTGAAAATGGTGAGAACACCGAAGCTTCTGTGCCAAGACATACAGCGCGTTCGGAGTGAGTGCGGTCAGTGTGCAGCATGGCACTCTGGGCCAACTTCCATTGGTCATGTACCACCTGTAAGATGTGTTCCTCACACTTTCGGCCACGACACTGGGAGCGATTCCCATCCCAACATTCCACCAGTTGATGCCAGGCTCTCTCGGGATCCATTACATGCTACATTAACGTGCTCATTCACACGGCACCAGCCACAAGCCTCCACTGAGCCACTGATGCAGGGGAACGCATTAAAAAGAGATACTCATTAAAGAAGCATTACCCCCACAACCAGAAGCCTGAAATACCATTGAGAGGGAGAAAGGGGGAAAAACCAAAAAGAGAAATGGAGAGAAAGAGTGGGATTGAAAGTGAACAAAACTTTTTGGATGGAATGTGCCGCACGCTTCTGTTTAGTGGATACCAGGTGCTGGAGCTCATCCAGACAGCAGATTTATTAAGATGGTGTAATTGTTTAGGTAAGGGGTGGCGATTTGCCCTCCTTTTGGCACTCAGAAGAGCTAGTTTAGTTTAAATGGCTGGCTTAGTTCAATTCCAAATGTCTTCAGTGCTAATAGGACAAAATGAGGGTTATTTTTAACAGTATTGAAGATTAAATGTCAGTATTGAATCCTCAGCCAATTAGAACTCAGCAAAATTCAGAATTAAATGAAGATCTATGGCCGCACTGACCAAGTTCAGTGGTGTGAATTGGAAACAAATTGGCTAGACTCTACAGAAAGTTCAACTAGAATTTGAATCAGAATTCAAAGTCTTCAATCTTATCAGTTCATCCATCCGTAGAGCTACAGAAATGAAACAATATGTGTTTCACGAAAAAAGAATACTTTAGTCTCTCTGCTTCAACATTTAATTCTATTATTTGCAGTTCGTTGCAACTGTGAAATTTACTAGCAATTTTAGTGTGAACCTATCTATCTATCTATCTATCCATCCATCCATCCATCCATCCATCCATCCAACCATCTTTTAAGGATTGTCAATTGTTAATAAGAAAGCATGTACATTTAAATTTTCTAGTTTAAATTTCTTTACATTTCAACTCATTTTAATTCTACTTCCATACATTCAAATTTGAACTCTAATAATGCATCCTGTTTGCTAACTCAATTTAAATTCGACTGAAATTCAGGAATAAAATCAAAATTTAAAAGGCATTCACAGTTTAATGCTGAATGGTGCACAACCCCCGGAGTGATTGTGAATTTCACTGAGAGCTTCTCATCTTCCACTTGACTTTTCTGACCGACGTGTGAAACTGTGCCGAAGCCCCTGTTGAACCAGGGGACACTTCATATGCCCATCAGGGGCCACAGCTTTTGAAAACACAGCTGCCTAAGAGGACAGACACATGTGGCGTGGGTATGTGTGTGCGACTCTCCAGATTCCCAGGAGACGGGGTTCAGCTGCCACACACAGCCTCATACTGCTACACTGCTTGTGCTGTTTTCTTGCCGATCACAAGGATTCCACCTACTGAGACTTCAGAGGACGCAACCGACTTGTCTGCTGCTCCAGATCAGCAGATGTGAAAAGCATTTCTTTATTTGCTTACTTATTTTTATCCATTCAAAGGCTGGCATAGTGGGGGGTTCAAAGCATGTGTCACATGACCAGAATCAACAGTAAGGACTTTAATGCACTAATTTTAGCTAATCACATCATGAAAATGACTGTGTAAATATGTTTTTTAAAGTGTTTAGATCATCGACAATACTGAACATCAGATGAAAATGTAAAGCATACTGCTGACAAAAATGTGATACATTTTTTTTATAAAAATGCTAGATATTATCAATGCAATAACTTTTTTTGTAAAACTGAAGCATTCTGCTAGTACATGAACTCACGGAACTGTATAAAATCAGATATTTACACAACATTCACAGAATATTACAACTTGCATTTGCACAAAAGTCAAACTGCGAATGTACTCTTCCTTAACATAAGAAAGATTTGACATGTGGTTTTCAAATGTTTCAATATAAAATGTATTAATATTTTTGTTTCATTTTACACTCCATTTTTTTATTTTTGAACTAAAGAAATAACATAAAAATTGATTTACACAGACCTTTAGATCGACAGATCTGTAATCTTTGTGCCACTAGCACAAAATCGCAAAAAAAATAAAAGCTATTGGGGAAGAAAATAAACATTGCCCATTTGGGCTTCTCAGACAAAAAATACATAAATTGCAGTTCCACTTGTTGCTACTACTGGAGAAAAAATGACATTTCACTTTAAAGTGACTACACCTTTACAAAAAAAAAACACACAAAAGAAAAACAAAGCCAACATACTTAACAACAGAATGACTGAAATAAGCAGTGTATGGTTCACCATGCATGATGTTCTGGGAATATGGCAAAGTACCCATTAAAACACACCTGTGCTAACTCATTAATTATGATCCAAGTTACTTGATGATCTTAGCTAACTGGCTGTCAGCTTCAAAAATCACCCACGAAAAATACATCCCCAGAGCTTCGATGCTGAAGTCAGGCTATTAGCCATTCTCACCAGGCGTAACTTCTAGGCTATCAATCAGGGATTTCATAAGAAAAAGGAGCACTTCAGTTAAGATACATACTAGTTCAAGTTCATGTTCACGAATGGCTGCAAGAAATCAGCACACACTGAGGACCATAAAGGAGCGTGAGCCTCCCAGCAGATAATATCCACAAACACAGCGCTGACCCTGTTGACCTCTGTGCCCCATGCAACTTCCCTTTGGGAGCAGGAAGTCATTTTGTCCTAGTTCATTTACTCACCTGCTTTTGCTACACGACAGCCACTTTTTTCCCCTTTGAAATAGCAAAGCCAACTCTTAAAACACAGAGTTTGTGTTTATTCAGCTTCCCTTCGTCGGAGTCGGCCCACATGAAGCTGGCGTGGCAGCAGGCCACAAGGTGCCTGAGGCAGAGTGGCACTCTAAGAGGCCCACAGCTGCCAGAGCCCAAACCAACCCCCCGAACACCCCCGGCTGCAACGGCAGAGAAAACAACAGTTCCATGGAGAGCAAGGATTAAGAAAACATACACAGAAGATCTTTGAAGTAGGGCGAGTGCTTGCCGATGGGCAGCTATAGAAAAGAGAGGGAAATTTTGGGGAGTTCAGAGTGGAACAGAAGAACAAAAAAGACAGTGATGAGTCGAAAAAGTTACGTGCTCACGGCATGTGGCCCCCAGACGTGCTGCTGTCAAATTCAAAAACTCCACTATTCCCTTTAATCAACTCCACTGAATCAGGAGCCGTCATCACATTTTCGAAAATTCACAACAGAGACATTTTACTTTTTGACTCAACGACAAAATGTGGATAGCATTCTCTTTTGCAGCAAATAAATGCTGAATTATAAAGATTTTTGATTATGCATAATCTGCTAAACACAAAAGAAGACATTTTGAAGAATCATTTAACTGTTTTTGTCCATTCAGTGAAAGTCACTGGACTCTTTTGATTTTTATTGAAACCATTTATTGTGTGTTCATAGAAAAAGGAAAGACGTACATGTTTAGAATGACAGAAAGATGAGTAAACATTCTTGAAGTATTGTAAAAATTAACAACTAAGTTCATTTCTTAAGTTTCTAAGAGAATTTAACAATTTTAAAATAAAATCTCAGAAATTACTAATTATTATCCTGCTTAGGCCTGTCTATCTCTAATGGTCTCAGCTGCCACAGAGTGCCCAAGAAACCCAGTTTCAACTGGAATATGCGTTATAGTTTCCCTATATGAATGTGAAATATATGACAAGTTCTCTTGCTTTTGTGAAGGTTGTGGTCTTGGTATGTGTAATGAGCTCTATTAGAGATGATGGATGTGTTGTTTTCGCAGTGCGTTCGTATTTTCCTCGCTCAGATCGGCTGTTTTAATTGCCTGCAGTGTGTTGTGCGCAGGGAAATGAACGGAAATATCTGGATGTGGCCGGTTCTGCGTAGATGTCGTGGCAACCAGCTGTTTCCAGTTGATCATAATTTGTTCAGCGTTTTGAGTAAGGCCCTGCAAGTTCACCATCCACCAAAATATTTGTTGACTTTTTTTGTTTTTAGAGTAAATATAACTTCTTGTAAAGAAGACTATTTTGTTTTTGGAAGCCTCTTATTCATGCGCCTGTTGCACTTTTGCCGATGTCCACATGTGTTTGCAGAGTTTGTTTCCCTGTGTAGTTTTAATTGTTCTCAGTTGTGAAATGGTGAACAGGTGGAATAAATGCTTTACATAAACACCAGCTCGTTTTAGTTTGACTTATGGAAGAAAAGATGGTTTGAGACTGTCAGGCTCCCTAAGAGCCCTAACCAAAACACATCAGAGTGCACTCCTACATAAACATACTCTCTCCTACATCCCAATCTGGTTCTCTCATTGTCTTTCTATCTATCTATTTATCTATCTATCTATCTATCTATCTAACAAGTAAACTGAGAATGGCTTTCAATTCTGAAAACGTATTAAATCTAATTTAAATGGAATAAACTGGATGGCCAGTTTGAAATAGAATGTAGAAAAGAACCAAAATAAAGGGAAATTCAAATAAATTCTTTCTTATTTTTCTTAACTAGGTTTATAGGCCTTACAGGGATGATAGACCGACATTTTTTAATTACAATTCAGTAAATCCTCTTCCTTTTACTCCAATTTCCAATTAAAATTCCAAATGATTTATTAAAAGCAGTCCGTTTTTTTAATTCTGAACAACCTTGCCATATCTATTGTTTCAAAAAGAGAGAAAAAAAAAAACTGAAAATGGCGGTGAGCTGTTAACGTCTCTGCTGAGGGAAGGGGGTTTCCAAAATCCTAGTGTTTACAGAATCCTTGCCTTCAAGCAGCAAGCAATCATTACTTTTACTTATTTATTTAGGGATTTATTTTGAAGAGCATTGTTCAGATATGACAACCTTGAACAGACGCTTGTGTATGACTGTGTTTGGCTGAATGATTTACCTCACTCTTGAGAACAGTTTACACCAACATGATGTGAGAAGAGTGGCCAATGAAAGATAAAAACCGCCAGTGCGTTCCAAACCCAGTCTTTAACATCTAAAGTTCCAGCTAAGATTAGCAATGTTTTTGCTAGCGTCTGAGCATAAGTTTAACGCCTGCTGCTTCCAATTAAGGATCATGTTCCCACACGGAAAGTGAAAAGGACAGAGCAGATTCTGGAGTAAACCAGTCGAGACACATGCACCCAGGATCACAAGAATGAGTTTGACATGGGCACCAAACCATGAGACAGTGGCTCATCAAACGCTAACGTTCACATTACAAACTAATACATGCCTTCCAAACCACAGGGCATCTTGACCTGAAGAACAGTCGCTTCTCTGGACTAGACATCTAGTATTACATCACTTGCTCACCAATAGATCCTCTGCTGTGTATGGGTGCCATCCGAATGAGTTCAAATAGCTGATAAAAATAATTTAAAAAAACACCACAATAATCCAAGTTATTCACATGACTCCAGTTAATCAACTAATGACTTGTGAAGCAAAAACTTGCACGTTTGTGAGAAACAAATCCATCATTAAGTCTTCATTAAGATGTTTTTACTTTAAACTACTGCTTCTGGCCCATTATCCATAATAATGCTTCTTCCTCTTAGAACCATTCTGAACTGTTTTGATTGTAAGTGGTGCTTGATCTCTGCATATTTCTCGACTGATTCAGACAAAATGACTTTCAGTAGAGAAAGCATTAATATGAATAGAGGACTTTTTTTTAGCTGAAAGGTTTTGATATTAAAAAACATTTTGATAGATTTCATTTATTGTAAACATGCAGCTTCTTGCTTCACAAGAAATTAATGGATGGACTGGAGTAATATTAATTACTTTTGTTTTTTTGTGATGTTTTATCAGCTGTTTGGACTCTCATTCTGACAGCACGCATCCACGAAGGAGGATCAAATGGTGAGCAAGTATCTCCAAATCTGTTCCAATGAAGAAATAAAACTCATCTACATCTTATTAGACAACATCTAAGATGTTAAATCTCAGCAAATTCAACTTCTATTCTGTGTGCACAGACAAATCATTTATAATAATGCAACATTCCATTAAAAAAAAAAAAAAAAAAAAAATTATTTCACAAACTGACTTTGGAAGCACTAAATAATACAACCAATATAAGAATTAAACAATCTAGAAAATCTTAAGAAACAAAATGTGAAAAAACGAAATAAACATAATAAATTCAACTTTCAACTTTTTAATAAATTTGATGCAAAGACATACATGCATATGTATACGCATAGTGAAATGTAATAAATTATACATATATTTTCTGTATTTCTGAATGTGCATTTACTAGTTCGCAAAATTTTTACAGTAAACAAATGCAAACCCGCAGCTAAACAGGAGCTGTACATGCGGCTGCTGTCTCTCAGCTTTGCCTGGTAGGGGAGATACATTTCCACAGAGCATCACTAAGGAGTGATTGCTTACTAGCTGAACTCTTACAGTTTTATAGGATCTCAGATCTGCCAAATGTGTTTCAGATGTGAGTCGGTCATGATCGGAGTCCGTCACTGTCACTCTCTCTCCAGTTTACAGAGGAAGGCTGATTTTGTTCCGACAATCTTAGACCGCAGGTATTATTTTCACTTTCTGGAGACACTTTGATGGGGATTGTCAATTGTGTCTTAAGACTACAGTACATACAACTGTCTAACTTGGCCTTACACTTCCTGTCTGCAGTTTAGCAGAGACATAAATCCCATTTAGATCTTCTAGAAAAGCCAAGGGCTTTCTCAGCATTAGGTTGTCGTTTTCTTTTTTCTTTTTACATGGTACATATATAAATCAAACCAACTATTTAATGAGAATTCTTTTTTTTTAACTCTTATATTCAGTATTGCTTTAACAACAGTTGAGAATGTTGCTAAATCACATTTCTAAAAGCTTGTTTGCTCATACATATATGACTTCTGCTTACAAAGGCCAAAGTAATCTCTGACTACAACATATAAAGTGTGAGATTCCACAGTGTCAGCTGCAAGTATTCCTAATTCCCTGGATTTAAAGGATCTTAGGAAGACCTCTTCCACCGGCGCTCTCCAAACATCCACAGCGTTTATATGAACTCAGAGGACTCCATGAAAAATGTGTCGGTTCCTCTCATGAATCACGAGGCCGAAATGAGCGGGAACAGTCTGGCTGATGTAAACACGCTGAGGACAAGAGAGCTCATCAGCAGCGGTAGCAGCGCCGTTGTTTTAAATATCGTTGATGCATGTTATTACATGGCCAAGCTGTTGCAGCGGACGTCTTCTGAACAGTAGCCAGGCAACGTTATACTTACAATATCTCACTTTTCTTCTCATTCCCTCCATTTGATGTTTTTTTTTTTTCTAAAAGAAATGCGTGTTTATACTTGAATTATTCAGCATTATAAAAATTTGTTGACGTCAAGACTTGAATTTTTGTCACAAGGTTCAAAAGCAGTATTCCCAAATTATATTAGCAAACAGAAAACCTGCATAGCTCAAAACCTGCTGTAAAAAGAACAGTCTAAGCTGGTTTGCTGGTCTCCCAGATTTAGATGGGTTTGGGGCATTTTTCCATCTGGTCGCTCATCTTTAACCACCTAAGATCATCCTCAACCATCTTAAGAAATTACCTTCAGGAGTCTTGTTTCCAAATCTTGTTCCTTGTTTCAACACAAAATCATCAAGTGTTCCTGAAGGTTTAATTAGCTTTGGAGCTGAACTTTGCAGGAAGGTAGATCTTCAGAAACATTGGCAAGCCCTGACTCTCAGCATTATATTTCTTGCACTCAGACCGAATGCATCATGTCAAGCTGCTCCTCACGCAACACAAAAAAGCATCCTTGCGCTTCTAGGCCTCCACTGAAGAATCAGATAAGAGTTATCAGCAAATTTGTCTCAAACACAGAAACATGGTAAAGACGCGATTGAGCATGCAAAGTGGCAGTTTCCATGAACACTCCTTACATGGTTTGGTTGAATTAGGGTTCAGCTGAAGTCAGGCTAGGTGGCAGAATTACAACACCTCAACATATGTCCAGCACTTTGTGTGTCGAGACGGAGGCAGCTGAAATATCACTCCATCTCCAGTGGCCTGGAAGCAATTAAAATATGGCTATTTTTTAATTTTGCAATTACAGTGATTGTATTTTTCTAAAGCCGCGAAATTGCAATTACCTATAACAACACCGCAACGGTCGCAGCAGAGTTATGTACTTTCTTTTTTCCTTCTCCCCCACCTCCTCTGAAGCAGTCAAGCACATTGTTTCCTCGCTCGCTGCCAAGAAAATGAGGAACATTTGTGGACAGAAACATAATGCTATAGTAGTCCGAGCAGCAAAGCCAAGCGGAATATCCATCTTAACAGATTCATTTACACGCATACCCCTTCACACTAGTGCTTTATAGAAAAGAAAATAGCAACAATCACCCCTCTGGTCAGATGAGAAACTCGCCGGCAACAGAATCTCAATTCATTTACACACACCGGCTCACAGTGTACATAAACAACATCACTCTTTCTAATGTTCTTTCCACTTGGAGCTTGGTAAACCTTGTCTTTGGTGTGCTTGCAAAACTTGCTCCTTGGTTACATATGATTTATGTCTCTTCGGGTCCAAAGTGAGTAAGTCAATGATTTAAAGCGTTTACAAGCATCTAACTGTGTACTCACATCTGGGCAGGATCTTGTCATCTTCAAGATATTCTTTTTATTTAAACCAAATCTTCCTCTGATGCACTAGAAAGAGTGGACCACATGACGCCAGTGTACACAAGACTAATACAATACATTTGTTCAACCCCAGATCATGAACTTGCAAAAGAGTGAACTAATCTGAACCTAAATGAATACAATATACACATTCTTTATTACTGTATGGTACAGTGTAGCTATGGTTTATTATATTGCTCATCATCTTCATCTTAAAAAAAAAAAGCATTGCCTGTTACAAAATGGCAGTTTTTAGTCTTTAAAGCAAGCAGTAATTTGCTGTTTTTAAGTGACATGACCTATAATTTTCCTAAGGTGACACAACGGCAGATCCCTTCTAGTATGTTTTTTCTACATTATGACTTTTATTTTGCATTTTTGATAATCCAACAATGTGGTTACCTGATCAACTTTAACTTGATTAACTTTTTCTTGAATAAATTTGAGAAAATACTAATGTCAATATATGATAACAATGTACCACAAGGGTAAAATTGGTTTGTTTCTATATGCCAACTTTGTACCGCAATTAACTGGCTCTAATGCATTTCCTCATTAGAAATGTTTATTGAAAGTTCATTTATTATAATTGAATCCTTGCATAAATAACAATTATAATTTGCATTAAAAAAACTATAAATAGTTAATAATAGTTAAAAAGTCTTTCTTTTTTTAAAGAAAATAAATAAGGGGAAACATTCAACTAAAACAGTGTTAGATTTAAATACGATCCTACATCTCTGTGCGAACCTCCTGCTCACTTGTCCTGAGAACAGATAGTTGATGTCAACAGTTACAGTAATGTATACCGAGCACTCCAGCTCACATTCATCCATCTAAACACATAGGACATTATTATAGGGCCGAGTAGCCCCGGTTAAGAACCAGATGGCCTCCGTCTGTCCCACACCTCTGGATGGATGACCAACAGTCAAGATTTTCTCTCACACTTCAGACATCTCAGGTCTAATGGCTAGTGGTAGTTATTTGGTCTGAAGTGGATGCATTTAGCTTCAGCGTGCTTTCACACACTCCCACAGACTCCCGCTCCTTACGCCAGCTTCTTATCAAATTTCCCGCCCGGCACTTCAAACGTTCTGTATATTTTTAGTGGAAAGAAAAAGGAGTTGCCTTCAGGTTCAAAGTTCAGGGTCAGACCGCTTTATTTATGTTTAGACGACATTCTTGTTCTAACGTAATGAATTTTTCAGGCTCCATCATGAGCTTTGTGGTGAACTACTCAAAGGGCCCAAAACAACTATATCACTTCTAGCAGTCTTACATAACCAGATTCATCGTTTTGGTTCCAAAACCCAAAAGGATCTTCGCTATTTTGGCAGAACCCACAGAATCTACGGATCACACCGCTGGCTTCTCCCGTCAGGGGAAAGCCCAGAGCCTGGGGAATTGGCCCAGAGTATCAAGGTTAGAATGAGTCACCATGTGAAGGAGGCGAACGAAGGGCCTCCCTGTTTGGCTGTCATGATGGGGAGATGGAAAAGAAGAATCTGAGAGCTGAGCCATGGCCTGTCAGATCCCGTTCAGGAACGGTCGTGATGGGTTCACCCAGAGTGCCATGGCAGGATCATTTGCTTCAGCTTCACTTTTCTGTTCCTTTACCAGGCAAAAACAAAATGGTGTGATTCACATACAATGCCTTTTTATTCCACAGTGTCCACAAAAACACGGTACGAACTCAAATTTTTTTTTATAAATAAATAATTTTTAAAAAGCTGTATTGTTGTTTGGGAGAAAGATTTCTCAACGGCAGAAAGACATAAGACAAATCACTCATGGATAAATCCAACCGAAAAATATACAAACTATTGTTTAAAAGTTCATGATCGATTTTTCAAAGAAGTCTGTAATGCTCACCAAACATTTATTAGATAAAAAAATACAGTTACACAGTAACATTGTGAAATATTATTACAATTCAAAGTAACTACTTTCTATTTTAACTTATGTCTATAAAAGCCATTATTCCAGTCTTCAGTGTCACATAATCCTTCAGAAATAATTTGCTGATTTGGTGCTTAAGTAACTTTTTTATTATTATCAGTGTTGAAAACAGCTCTGTCCTCCATCTAGAATTAAACAAGATGGCCTTTGCAGGACATACTTGCTAGCAAGGAGCAGTTCTTTAAAAAAAAAAAAAAATCATTTAAAATACTTATTATCCTGTTTACTACACCTGTCTAATGAGATTATACAACTTTTAAAATCACCATTGCCTGCGATTGATCACCACTTCTTAGAAAGAATGTGCAGCTGCAGCCGTTTATCAAATAACTGTGGGCAATCTGTACCAATGAAGGCTAAACCTCATGCATCCTCCATATTCCTGTGAAAGACGTTGGTATGCGAAGGGTGCATTTGGAGTGTCCAACAAGTGCAATTTAGTTTGTTTCACACAATTTTCTCAAGGTCAACACATTTTCTACTAATAACCAAAACATACTATCAACATATGCTTTCGTATAAATAAATCATAGATTACGCATTTACATTTTTTAACAAAACAAATATAAAAAGGTATAACATGAAACATACACGTATATGGATTTTCGATACCTTGTTTGACCTCAGCTGCTATTTGATTAAGTTTACCGATCCAACGATCAAAACATCTCGGACTCACATTTGTGGATGAATCTCAGCCCCAAGAACTAACAAGTGTTTGCTATTAGAAAAATAATTCCACGGATGCACAGACGTTCAAATCAAAGTACAAAAGGAACGTACAATTAAATTTGAAAAAAAAAGAACAAGGCCTGTTTTGAAGGACGGAACAAGCTCTGCTCGGTAGGAGGTCATATTGTGAGGACCTGATTGCTCAAGATCCGAAAAAGAACCTTCTAAAGAGTAAAGAATAATCAGTGACTGACTTAATAAAGGAAAGTGAGATGCAACTTGTACGAAGCACTCCAGATGATGAACTCCTCATGGGACAGATGGGTAGAGGTTGAGGACACTGTAAGCAGATGCAATGTGTATCCAAGCAGCTCCAGCTTTAAGAGTTGGAAAACCCTCACAAGCAACTCAAATAACTGAAGGCTTTCTGTATGCTGAGGACTGTCCAACTGGCAGAAGAAGAAAAGACAGAACAAATATGAAGGAAAAGAGAGCATGTGTGTTTGATACAGATGTGATTTGTTAGGTCCTGCCTTTGTCTGCGTGTTAATAGGAGGAAACGGACATGTTCATTAAGGTTCTGACCCTTGGAGGGTACGACCAGTCTTACGGTTTAGTTTTTGCTAGTGACACATGTTTGAGGTAGTAACTCAAAGGCAAATGGCATCAGTGTGAATGCACCTTGGTGTGGTCTGCAGCTGGTGACCTCCCAGTCTCCGCATCAGGGAGGCGGAAGAAATCAAACAACACAGCATCAGGCGCAACACAGCTGCCTGTGCAAGCATCTGTGTGTGTGGGGGGATGAGAGAAAGAGTTTTCCAAATTCATTATGACTTTATTTTTTATCAGAATCCCAACATCTGCTGTGTAATATGCAAAGGAATTTTTAATCTGAAGTAGAATGGAGAAACTAAGCAAAAACATGAGGATTAAAAGTTGATTAGATAAAAGATGTGCATTATTAAATTGAAGTGGGTGTGTAAAAATAAGCTTACTTTATTTTACAGACCTTTTGTTACCATTAAAAAATGATGGTGGAAAGCAATAAAGAAATAAACATGTTGAAAGTAGTTTCTTTTAGTCAAATAAATGCAGCCTTGATACGGCATATACAGCTAAAATTGTAATACTGTGAAATACTGCCATTTAAAATAGGCCTAACTTTACTATTTTAATATATTTTAAAATGCTATTTATTCCCTTGATGCAAAGTTGGATTTTAAGCAGCCGTCTAGAAATCCTACTATGCTGATTTTGTGCATAAGAATTATTTTCTTCTTTTGTGGTCGTGGTTATTTTGCTTAATAATGTAGTTTTGTGGGAACTGTGACATTTTTTTATTTATTCTCTGATGAAGAGAGAGTTCAGAATTTGTTTTAAAAAAAATCTTTTATAACATTATAAGTGTTTTACCCTCACTTTTGATGCAGTCTTTTTGAATGAAAAATAAATAAAAATAAATAAAAACCTTACTGACCCCATACTTTTTAATAGGAGTGTGCAATGCATTATTTAAAAATATCTTGCTAAGGGACTAAATAAATTAGGGATGAACCGAAATTAATATTCTTGGCCAAAGCTGAAAACAAACAAAATTAAACACTAGGCCGAAGGCCGAATACAGAACATGGTTTTTCACATTTTTCCCCCATGTAGGCCTATTATGCCATTGCATTAATTAAATTGCCTTTTTTTTTTTTTTTTACTGTTTTGTCCTGCTTTTCAAATAAAAAATAAATTACAAAACAAGAATTAAAAAATATTTACTTAACACTGAACATTTTTCTAACATTCTAGCAGACATTATACCAACAAAGCACAATTAAATTTAAAATGAATAATAACTTAGTAAAATAACTTTGTTGACCATTTTTGAGACTTGAATCAGCCTTGCTGAGCAGAAGAATATATTACAGATCCAAATTTGAACACTATGGGCCCTATTTTAACGATCTAAAAGCAATGTGTAAAGTGCACAATGCACTAAGGGCATGTCCAAATCCACTTTTGGAAGGGGTTATCCCAATTCTCTTAATAAGTAATGGGCGTAATGTTCAATAAACCAATCAGTGTCATCTCCCATTCCCTTTAAGAGCGAGATGGGCTCACGCCAGGGCGGATTGCTATTTACATAGCGGAATTTGTTAGCAGAAAAGATGAACGCTTCTCTAGCGTTGAAACCGATCTGCTCGTGTGCGAAGTTAAAGCGTGTGAGCAGATAATCTACGGGACAAACAGGAATCCACCAAAGCTCCGCGTGATGAGTCAGTTAATATGTGTATGTATTGGCATGATTGTTCAATTAATTTGCCAATTTCATTCATCATTATAAGTAGTAATATGCTGAATTGCTAACAAGTAGCCTAATTCTAATACATGCACTATCTATCATTACATTTTTATATTTATGTAGCTTAAACAATAATATTATTTTACACCAAAATCCTTTTGTTTTTAATATTTGACATGTTTGTGTGATGCGCATCCCTGTGTGTAATAAGCAAAGCCAACGCTCACTGTGGACCCGTCCAGAGGCGCATTTTCTACCAACGTGCTCTTTAAATACAAAAAAAATATTGCGCCATTGACTTTAGACTAGGTTTGAGTTGGTCTATGGCACATTTTATTTTCAGCTCCTTAAAATAGCAATGCACCTGAACACACCTCTTTTTTAGACCAGCACGCCCATGGCATAATGCATTTGCATTAATGCATCACGCCCAACGCACAAATGCATTTGCTAATTAAGTGACATGGCGCTGGACGGGAAAATGCGAACACCGCCCAACTGAAACTAGCAAACACACTTGCGCTGCGCCTTGAGTTGCATTGCGCCGGGTGTATGATAGGGCCCTATGTGTGAATGTTACAATAGATATATTAGAATTGTTGTAGGGTAATTAACTTTTATTTTACAGAACAACAGTAAAATGACAATACTAACATTTATGAATGTTGATGGAGTTGTTGCTTTTTCTCAACTTTTATTTTGGCAGAAACCCACAGGAAGATCTCAGTGCTTCTTTTTGTTGACAACAGCATGCAGATTTATAAATGATTCTCTTTACAAATTTGGGAAGATGTTTGTTGCATGTATCACAATGTCACATGCCAAATTCACAAAAACGTTAATGAGCAACTGATGAGCATCAAATTATGCACAGTTTTTCCTCGTGCTTTGGAATTTGAAGCCTTTACTAATTTACTAATCATTTGAGGTAATTTTGCGATTTGAATCATCATACAGTAACCTAACCACCAGCATTAGCCACCTCTTCTTCTCATCGGAGATTTGATGTGGCACTAAACAGTCTTTGAATTTCTGCATCTTTCCATGATATTTTTAAATACTTTTACACTGTTGACATGTTTGCTGCATTAGTGCATGCCTCTATTTGATTGCATTAGTCATTGTTTGGTACATGTTATTTGCCTTTTTGCTTGTTCTCTTTCAATCACCGAAAGATATTTTTTTACTATTTTCGGCTAAATAATTTCAGTTGCAGAATTTTCGGTGCATCCCTAAAATCAATCAATCAATTGATTCGATCAATCTGTCAATTTTCTACAGAACTTGTAGTGTACCTCAGATTAAGAAATAAAACAGGCAATTGTGATAAAGTTTAAAGTAAAAAAAAATAAGTATTGAACATATATGTAAAAATTTGACAGGAAATTAAGGATTTAAAAACTGTTAAAGTCACAGTGTGACAAATCACAATTAAACAAAAAGTTAACAATTATAAACAAATACAAATATAAAACTGTCAATTACTAAGTTTTTAAAACACTTTTCAGGTGAATCTGTGAGATTTATTCACATTGTGAGATGACAAGATATAAATAAGGTAAGTAATTGTACCAAAGTACTCACAGTGTGAGTTAATGTATGTCACAATTACCTTTATATTTGTTAATTTTGATGAAGACACAGGCTTAACACATACCCAACTCTGAGTGTTACTGAATTAAAAATACATTTTGTAAATAAATGGGTTGTGAGGTAAAAATTTCATTTTCCCTCTTCATGTGGCCTTTTGCTTCTGCTTTTTTCAACTTGCTATATTCACTCCTCGTTTTGTTCTCTCTCTTCGCTATCGTTCATCAAACGAACTGCGACAACAAAAACTAGTGCACTCTCTCTGAACTGGGTCTCAATCAGAGAGCGGCTGAACCAAACATAAACTACGCCATCGCTGTCAAAGGTCAACTTTCAACCCCACATTACCGTCTCAAAATGGCCGACCTCTGCCTGGCCTCTTTACCTTTAATCACAACAACAGGGAAAACCATTACACGACTCTCAGCTCCGAAATATCACTAATACGTCTGTAATTGTGTGAAACCGTTCAAATAGACCGATAGATTTGTGAAAGAATGGAATGTAGTGTATTTTCATCATTTGCTCATTTTTGCCTCAGACTCTTGCGGTCGTTCCTGCTTTAATGCGCAACAATCTCTTTCTTCTTTAGTCTATTTTGGGATAGTTTTGAAATGGAGGGCCATATATCAGTGTGAGGTAGCAATGCTTATTTGGCAGTGACTCCCGCTGTCTGTGTGTATGGTGTTTAGCCCCCCTGCAGGACCCTATGACTCCCAAACATATTTCAAAGGGATTTACAGACTCGATAACAACCCTCTGTCATGTTACACTGAAAACCAAATACGAAAAGTGACTCAAAGGCTCGCGAATGCTGTTGTTTTAACGGTGCATTCCACCTCTGTGTTTTCAGAACAAACATCTTTACAGGTTCTCAAGCTATTTAGGTGGGGGAATAGGAAAACACATTATATGCTTTCAGCCGGGTTTGTTCAAATGCCATTTTGTTGAGTTGTATTACCAAGTTCACAGAAAATCTGAGTGCTT
The DNA here is from genome assembly GCF_023724105.1 of Carassius gibelio. Lineage (NCBI taxonomy): Eukaryota > Metazoa > Chordata > Actinopteri > Cypriniformes > Cyprinidae > Carassius > Carassius gibelio. The sequence goes on along the minus strand of NC_068408.1, from coordinate 10,768,039 downwards.
CAGAAGGACTTTCCAGAACTTTGGCCCCCACCAAGAGCAAACAGTCCAAACTGATCCCGTTGTTCCTTAAACAAGTGTGATTTATCATTTTAAATGTTTCCATTTTTTGAGCAGGTTGGCCTTGTGGATGCTTTGGTTGCCTTGGCCACGGCAGTGATGACATGTCACATCTTTGCTCATCACTCGAAGGAAAGCAATAGCTCCGGAAATGCAGGAAGGAAACACTGAGTGTGTGTGAGCTGTAAAACTCCTCTGCAGTGGGCCAGAAGGACCATCTGCGTCAGATCAAAGCCAGATCCTGTGTGTTCTTCTCCACTGTTTCCCTAAACCTGGCACACACACACACACCAACCACCAGACGGACACGGGCGCTGTTTGAACCCATGCAGTGGGGATTGGATAACAGAGACGCGTGTTTGTAGGGACACCGGAAAAGAAGATAAAGCAAGTGGACTGGAGCAGTAAACTATGCCTGCGGTCGGAGGTTTATGATAGAGACTCAGTAAGCAGGTGTGTGGTTCAACCAGTGGATGGATGGTCTGTGTTTCGACCGTTTACAGCACACTTTCACAAGCGAGACGGGCTTTGATTAAGACGGGCTGCACGCTCCACCAAACAGAGCTGTGTAATGTCCGGCTTTATCAAACAAATAGCTTCCTCGCTGTTCTGTATTTGGACATCTCTATCAGTTAGCCGAGCACTCACAAACCAACTTCAGCCTAAAAAAGTAGTGGTTAAAAAAATAGAAAGTAGGTGAAAGTTAAGAAAGAACGGCTGCTGTAATTACACATAATAATGCTAGAGTGATATCTTTTAAATGAACTACTGTATATAAATATCAAATTAAATATTGAAAGCAGTATTTATCTGACATAAATCAATGAGGATATCTATTCGTGAAAGTGAAAAAAGTAAAAGTGACGTTACATACAGCCAAGTATGGTGACCCATACTCAGAATTCGTGCATTTAACCCAACCACAGTGGACACAAACACACAGCAGTGAACACACACACAACGTGAACACATACCTGGAGCAGTGGGCAGCCACTTATGCTGCGGTGCCCGGGGAGAAGTCTGGCCTTGCTCAAGGGCACCTCAGTCATGGTGTGTGTGTTCACGTTGTGTGTATGTTCAGTTCAAGACAGTAACACTTTAGTAAAGAGACCAATTCCCACTACTAACTATTATTAACACATTGGTAAGGGTGTAGGTTACGAGGGGGACGCCACTTTTATCATCACAGAAATTCGTCCCCCGCAATTTTTCGGGCAAGTGTGTTTGTAAAGAGGTTTTCAAGAGCTGGTGAGAATAAATATAGATTTAAACTCAAAGAAACAGGATAGTCTGCAAATGATCTGATGTTTTTTTCTGACCCAGAAGGCGAAATCAACATCACGGAGGCGGAGTGCTAAACACTCCTGCAGTGTATGTGCGCGTTTCATTCATATACTCGAAGCCGGAGGGCGCTCTCACGCAGAAAGCATCCACCTATCGCTGTATGAAAACAATTATTTTTGGTTTTGGTTTTTTAAAGTCCAAAAAAATCTCCAGCAGGTGATAAATAGAGTATATGAACAATGTAGTGCTAATTGACACAGCATTTATTACAGTATAGAAACTATTCTGCATTATTATGTGATAAAAAGTGTTTGTAGTATATAAACAAATCATTATTTGTTATTGTCCAGCAGTTATATATTTCTAAGCCAATTAAAAGCTAGAGATTAGAGAAAAAATAACCAGTCAGAAGTTTTTGAACAGTCAGCTTGTTAATGTTTTTTTAAAGAAGTCTCTTCTGTTCACCAAGCCTGCATTTATTTGATCCAAGTACTGCAAATCAGTGAAATTTTGAAATATTTTTACTAGCCTATTTAAAATAGCTGTTTTCTATTTTAATATATTTCAAAATGTAATTTATTGAGATTTCTAAGCTGATTTTTCATCATTAGCCTACTCCAGGCACACAATCCTTCAGAAAAAATATAAAAAAGGCAGTATATCTGATATACTGATTTGCTGCTTAAAAAAAAAAAAAAAAAAAAAAAAACCTTGTATTATGATAACGTTGAAAACAATTGAGTAGAATTTGTTTAGGTTCCTTTGATGAATAGTTCAGAAGAGCAACATTTACCTGATATAGAAATCTCTGTAATCATGTACAAATCATTGTAAAATGATGTCTTTTTCATCACTTTTGATCAATTTAAAGAATCCTTATTAAAGAGTAATTAATCCTTAAATTATTAAAGAATATTTATTAAAAAAAAATAAAAAAATCCTTCTAGTTATCAAAGAATGCTGAAAAAAAATTACTCATATGTTTTAAATATTGATAATCAGCAAATCATCATATTAAAATGATTTCTGATTAATGTGACACTGAAGACTGGAGGAATGATGCTGAAAATACACCTTTGATCAGAGGAATAAATTACCTTTAAAATTCAAATAGAAAACAGTTTTTCATATCAATATTAATATTTCTAAATATTACTGTTTTTGGTGTAGTTCGGATCCAATAAATTCAGGCTTGGTGAGCAGAAGAGATTTCTTTCAAAACATTAAAAATCTTACTTTAAAAAACAACTGTTGACTGGTAGGCTATAAGGTTTACAGAAATGTTATATCGTAATGTTTTATGTGTCTCTGTGTGTGTGTAATTTCTGTCCCCCTCACTTCTGAAAAGATGGCTAGATGGCCCCGACATTGGTTGTTTAGCGAGAATTTGACCTTAAAATAAAGTGTGACACAATAAGTAATTCTGAAACTAAAGAAGCTGAAACTAAAAGAAGTTGTATAAATATTTTTTATACACAACAGTGAGCTTTTCAGTTTAATTAACTTTCCACCACACCAGGCTGAGACAAACTATGGAAACTAAGATCTGCTCTGATAATTTCAGGGTGGCAACAACAAGGGTGACCAGATTAAGATCTATCCACTGCTTTTCAGAGTACATTTCACAGACTGCCGGGTGGGATTTCTTTTCATTGAGAAGAAGAAAGCATGAATCCATGACTAATCATAAAATTTCTGTAAACTGCAGCAGTAATAATGTGAAAGCTGGTTATGAGGAAACGGCAGACGCCAGAGCTGTTCATGGTACATTTTTTTATCCAGTTTAGATTAAAAGTACGGTTCACTAACCACCCTCTGCAAGAATGATTGTGCAATGTATGAGTCGTAGTTAATGGCTACAGGGAGACCCCACAGAATTTATAGGCTTTCAGAATACTTCATTCTGCATCTTTGACACTATCCCCTCTAGGGGGCCGTTATGTAAAATCTCATTTAACTTCTCTCGCTGTAGGGTCCTCTTGAAATCTTTTCCCCTTCATCTTTTAAATAAAGCCCAGACAACCAAAACTTTGATGCCACAGCTAATTTTTTATTCCCCCTGATTCTGTCAAGCAGAGAAGAGGAAAGCACAGAAAAGCAACAAATTAATTCAGTGCAGTTCAATTCCTGGTTCATGATACTGTTTATACACAGTCCTTTCTATATGCAATCAGGACAGAGCAAAGCATGATGGGTAAAGAATAATGTCAGTTCCCTGTCAGCCTCTTCTGAGAATGATGTAATGACCCAAATGAGTCTCAAAGTGTTGGACAACAAAGTTCATTTGTTCTCTTATTCTTATTCAAATTTGCCTTATTTTTGAATAACCTTATAAAGGTTCTGGGTTCGATTCCCAGGGAACACATGTTAGGTAAAAAATGTTAGTCTGAATGCACTATAAGTTGCTTTGGATAAGAGCGTCTGCTAAATGCATACATTTTAATTCAATTTAATTTATTAAAAAAATTTAAAGCCCCCACCAGTATTTTTTACACTTTTTGCCTCCATGAATTCATTCTGATTGACGAATCCGAACATAGTGTTTACATGAATGCTAAATAAAGTGATCAGTTTGATATGCGTGTCACAAGCTTTTGATCCGATTTACTCTTTTGACATGTGCACACTGCATGAATATACAAAGTTTCCCACTGCTGTCGCATACTGTTTTAAAAAGCACACGTGATATTTATCTACTTCAGGTCCTAATAAGACAACAACCAGTACATGAACTGTTGTGCTGTTTGGCTTACTAAGAAACGTCTGTTGATGAGAGTCTTAAACAAGGACTGGTGGATGTTGTCCTGCTCCACTTCACAGACGCTGAGTGAAAGGGGAGTTTTATAAGGACGGGACACTTATTTATGACACTTCAATTCACCAGTAAGAACAGCTCGTTCCATGTGTCATACGTCATTACACTATTTCTACGTCACTGGGCATGAGCAGTACTTTCCAGTTTCTGTTTTCAATTCGATGGCGTGTTTACATGTCCTCTCCCTCAGATTACAAAAGGAATAAACCTCCCCTTACAATCTGATCGATTTTTTAGTTGGATCTGGCCAATTCAATCCGACTGACGTGTTTACATGTGACTTTTTTTATTCTGATTGTGGTTCTAGTCCTATTACGATCGGATTAGTATGGTCCATGTAAACGCAGCTATTAATGGAATGGAACAGACTGCTTCTATCAACACATCCAAAGCTTGCACTGTCCTATACTTCCTGGATCCAGATTTACTGTAAGGAAACATGCCATTTTTAGAGACAGAGAGAGAGAGAGAGCGGGGGGGGGGGGTGTTCAAGCATTGAGGTCCACAGCTAACCCCACGTAAAATTGTTACATGATTTTCATGATAGCGTGTGGTAAATTTTTATAATTTTATTATCATTATAGCATAATGAAAACATGATTGAGCAAAACAAGATATGCAGTTTCACTGACCATTTGAAGCTCCTTTACTGATATAAAAAAATAGGTTTAATAAAAATAATTTTAAATACTGATACTTTGTTAATTGTTTTTCTCTTTAGACTCAGACACCTGCTAATAAAAAAATAAAATTATGTAAATGTTTTTTTCATTGTTCATTTAACATTTGATACTGATTAAGAGGATGACAAAAATTGAGAACCACTGGCTTGAAGCATTTACCCAGTCAAACAGAATCCACCTCCATCCTGCACGAACGTAAATTCTGGTACGAATTATCTGCTGCCCAATAATCTAATTCCAACTATCCTTTCCGTTATAAAGCTACCAAGCTATGTGCTGAACAAGCTCTGTGGTTTTATACTGTTTCTGTCCGTCTCCGGTTGACCAACACATCAGTGTAACACCTGTACAACAGCTCTGAATAAACAGTCCCAGAATGGTTGTTTTAGACTATGCACCATTAAACCATGTACTTAATTCCTCTAAAAGTTTGGCAAGCAGAATGACACGGAACGTGAATGAGCATTTGTCAGGGTTAAATGCACAGGTCCGGCTCCAAAGAAAACAAATGCACAGCAAGGTGAATCTACTCACGGCATTATTGAGAAGGGGAAATATACGTGTCTGCATATTTCACCTCAGAAATCCTCTGAGCCTGGGCATCTACCCAAAAATCTCATGAAGACATGGCACAAACTAACTCTACACATGGGTCGGGCACTGACACGACCATCCGTCTATCATAAGAGCTTAAATCTGTTATTTAATACATCCATTCTGAGTTATTGTGTAGTCATTCTTGACTAAATATTAAATATGAAGACTAATATCAATTTAAAAATGGTTTTCCGGAATACGGTAACTGAGCCCTTATATGCAAATACAATATAACCCAACAGAGCCCAATGGCATGGATCTAAACCGGGCTTTCCAAAGGAAAATCCTTTAATGAAATTCTGAGGTAAGCTGTACTGCACTACATCATAATGTCAATTACATAATTTAACCACAGAAACCACCACCAACATCGTATTTGCTCCATCCACAAGTCGTTTAACAAATACTGTTTTCTTTGAAAAAGTGACTCAATGGTCAGAAGTCAGGCATAAAAATAAATGGTGTGGTCACATGTAATCAATTAGATCTCATAAAAGGCAGTGAAAGGTGCTCAGGGCCTGTTGAAGACTGTGGGGTTAAAAGAAGCAAAACCCAACAGGAAAACCCCAAATCTTGCGGCCTGCCAGCGGCAGGACAGGATTATGGAAGGTTTGGTTACCCTTTGGCTCGTCTTTCCCATTTCATCAACTAACCTTGTCAATTCTCTCTCGTCTACTTGATCTCACACTTTCCGTTGGAATTTCCATTTGCTAATCTGACACATAACTACTGAGTTCCCCGGCCTTGACCGCCAGCACTTTTCCCCCGCCTCATCTTGAGCGAAACCATCACAGATGTAGTTCGTGCCACACTTTCAATCACTGGAATGCCAAGTAACTGAGCGTACTGTATACGCTGGATGAATAAATATGTACAGCTCGGTCTGAGCTGTTTTCTGTGTATTTGTAATGTTTCAGCTGCAGTTTTGTGAAGCTGACAGGGAGAGTGCTCTCTGAGGAGGTGGTCAGTCTTAAACAGGAAATGCTAGTGCATGGCAGCTGTATTTGACATGGATGAATCACAGAACTGTGTAGACGAAAGGGGTTACTTCTGTTTGTCCAGCTCTACTCGTTGTTATGAAATATTTCATTACTGGTATGATATTTGTATATGTAGGTTGACTTCATGTATACCTAACAGTGCAGTATTTTTTACTGTAAATTTTTATATGGAAAAAAATTCATAAAATCTCAAACAAAACCAAACAAAGCAAAGTCTTTTGCTATTTTCAGTGCAATGTGATGTACAAATTACTTTCAAGTTACAATTATGAACATAGGATGATGGTAATTTTACTTAATGAGCTTTAGTACAGCAGCCTATTAGATTAACAGAAAGCTTAGGTGGAGGCAGAAAGATTCCCCTGACTGTTTCACTATCGCTAGCTATAAAGTTTGTTAGCCTGTTTTAAAAAAGGTTGGGAGAAAATTAGATTTTACCTTCATATCTAAAGTCACTCACTGTCCGGGACTGCAATTGTTATTAGAAAAGGTTAACTTTAACGAACGAAACCAGATTGGCCGACCCATACACGGTCACTCAAAGTATAGACGATCTGACAGGATTCCCTCCAGTTGAGTGACTCACATTTAACTTGTTTAATAAAGACAAACTTACTGTGTATTTCTACTGTAGTCATGAAGATGTACAGTATATACATTTCAAATTCAGCAGGCAAATATTTTTACAGCTACATTATTATTCCAGCCACAATTAATCACAACACAACAATGTATATACAATTACAAAAGATTAAACATATAAATCGTCGGTTTGTTGTTTTACACACATGCAAACAGACATATTATTTTATACACGACATAGTCATGAGATGCATAAGAAATGTTTAGATGCACCCATAACTACAAAAGACAATACTTTTCTGATAAGAAGTGTGTGCAGCAAACGTGAACATTTTTGACAATCGTTTTCAGTCCGCTTACTTTTATCACGTTTAACCACAGCTGTCATAGATTTTTTTTTTTGTCTGGCTGCAGGTATGCGATTAAAATTTCTAATTTGAGGCTGTATTACATCGATTCTGGCACTCAACATCACAATAAGACGATATTTAAGCTCCTTATGTAGCTGAATCTGCGCTGGTTTTAATTGACCGCCTCCATCTAAAACTTAAATTATTTTCATTTTAATCTGACATTAATGTAATGTTAATGCTTGTAAGTGTAACCTTATTGTTACATGTTAAATCATAAAATACATTTGTGTTTGTGAAACACAAATTTTACCCAACTTTTTTACCCACAGGGTAAACTCCCTAAACAAATAGATCTTTCTGTCCACATCATCCACTGTGCAGTATCTCATCTATTATTTGTCTTTATTGTTTGTGTTTGTCTGTTTTCTATGGGGGATGAAAGCACCGTGTCTTGTTAAACATGTGAGGTATGCATGTCATTTCTGTCGTGGGTGTACAGAAGTTTGGGTTCACTGGCTGACAGGCCTCCACGTGTCTCCTGTATGACTGAATGTTTAGTTTGGTTCATACACATCCTCGAAACATCTACTTCAGTGTTTCCCGTCTCAAATATAATCCAGGTGCTGTGCCAGACCAGGAGAGCACAACAACCCTGCACTTACTCAACAACATTACATTACCACCTCCTCACAGACACACACACACACACACACAGCTGCAGATGGGGCAGGGGGTGGAGACTCGAAGATAAAACATTTAGTGTTTATTATGAGAAGAGAGATGGAGAGCAGGAGAGAGGGAAAGGACGAAAGGGCAAGATAAAAGATGTGAGGACTGACAGCAGAAGAGAAAACACTCAGTTTGCAGTATTAGAACATATAGTGAACGAGCAAAGGTGAAAAAGACATAAATATACAGTAGTGACCCAAAGTCTGGAATCACTGAAAGTGCTTTTAACTTGTATTTTTCTCATTTTAAACACATTTATTTTTAGATTTTACTATAGATTCCTTACACACACACACACACATAATATATATATATATATATATATATATATATATATATATATATATATATATATATATATATATATATATATATATTTCTTTTTACAAATTCATGCCAATTTGATTACAAGTTTTACTGAAATGTAAACATTTATTTTAAAACTATAAAGCATTATTAAAAGTTTATTAGTAAAACATTTACACTGTGATCAAAAGTTTGGCTGAAGTTTTTTTTTTTATTATTATTATTAATACTAATTTTCATCAAGGATGCATTCAATTAATCAAAAGAGGCAGTAAGATTATAATGTTAAAAAAGATTTATATTTCAAATAAATGCTGTGCTTTTAAAATTTTGATTCATCAAAGAATCCTGAAAATGCATTTCTTTTTTTTTCTTTTTTTTTTTCATGATTTTCACAAAAATATACAGCCATTTTCACTAAACTGGATGCAGTGTTTTCAACACTGATAATAAGAAAGGTTTCTTGAGCACCAAATCAGCATATTAGATTGATTTTCAAAGGATCATGTGACACAGAAGGCTGCTGAAAATTCAGCTTTTCAATCAAGAGGAATAAACTACATTTTAAAATATATTCAACTACAAAACTGTCATCTTAATTTATAGCAATATTTCACAATATTGCTGTTTTGATCAAATAAATGCACCATTGGGGAGTGTAAGGGACTAAGAAAAAAAAAGTGAAAAAAAGGAAAAATGTGACTTTTTATTATTAAAATTGGTTGATTTCACAACAGCATCAAGCTATGTGCTGTTTGTATACAGCCCGATCATTCAATGCAGCATGATTTGAGAATGTAGAGTTCACATGGTCATGGTCAGTTTGTTTACAATTTTTCAAAACTAAAACTCAGTCAAAATCAATTCAAACTCAAAATGTAAAACGTTTCATATTGTGTTTATTTTTCAGGTCTAAATTAGATTTTTATTCCCAGATGTTCAATGTGGTCTTAGACTTTGGACCCCACTGTATATGTATGTGTGTGTGTATGTGTGTGTGTGTGTGTGTGAGAGAGAGAGAGAGAGACCAATCTGGGAAAAGAAAAGAGCAAAAAGAAAGAAAGAAAGAAGCAAACAATCTGTGAAGTATCTGTCGAGAGACAGATGGTGTAAAACAATGTCTTATTTCTGACCTCTGACCCCTAAGCCCCTGCTGTACCCTATACTGACGTGAATCCCTTATTATAACACTCCTATACTCAATTGAGCTTTTGACCTCAGCAGGTCTGTGATCTTTCAACGTGCATATGCATCTTAACACATGCTCGAACAATAATAAAAACTATAATTCATCTCACTCCATAACCAAATAGCACAGTGATGACGCACAGGTTAATCTTGATCAACAGGCCACTGAGCAAGTGCTTACAGAGGAAATGACGCTCTAAAGTTGATAGACCTTCTAACAACTACCAGATTTGCCACAGCAGACCCAGACTTCAATTAAACAGTCCCTTTTATATTAAATCATGTTACCCATTTTGTTGTCCTGCTTTCTGATGCGTCTTGCATCCATGATCCAGTCTACGTACTGCTTTGGTTAAACATTAAAGAACAAGCTGGTTGACATACTTTGACCATTAGATTTTATTGGTTAACAACATGTAGACCAGTAGCAAACCAGCATAAACCTAAATTCATTCTGGTCTAAGATAGTTTTCTCAGTGGAGATGTTACTGTGTTTTTCCCCTCGTTCGCTGCCTTCTTTGTGCACATTAAAACAAATGTAGAGTGTGTCGCCCCTCTGTGGCCAAATATAACAATTACTAGCTGGCAGACAGTTTGCCTACAACAAACTGGCACAGCTTCTTTGTGATTTTTAAACGTCTTTGATAAAGAGAGACCAGCTAGTCAAATTTATCCTGATTGGCATAACACAGCAAGTATAAATACAACATTTTCCATTAAGGTCTGAGGATAAACATACTAGATTTACCAACTAGTTTTGCCAGAAAGGATTTTGGATGTAGGGTTACAGGGGCATGACTGTTTCCCCTCTAACTTGCATCGGTGCTCAGATTGCTTACATCACTGTTTTGGCTGTAGCCTGCACAGTAGGGGAGTATGGGATGGTGAGAACCTGGCTACATCATGCCTGCTTAAATCCATCTCTCTTTCTCTCGCTCATTCTTCAACACAAACAGTTAGAGTAAAGCACACCACACTCGTTACCTCGAGCCCTGTTGCCTGAGAGGGGATATAAACAGACAAAATAGGGACTGTTTGGACTGAAATAAGATGAGCGAGAATCAGTTTCGGTGCTGCTACGTCAAGTTCCAAGTTCCCCAGCGCTGCTCCGCTTGGATCATCTATTAAACCCACTAAAGCTGGAAAAATAGAGAGATGTTGATGTTGGAGAGCGAGGAAGAGAGCAGAGTGTGCAGGTGTAGCATTATGTCAGAAATACAGAAAAATGAGGGAAGCAGAAGCATGTGATTGAGATGAGATTCTTTTTCCCACAATTACTCATTCACACATTCTCAAAGTCAAACACACACACACACACACACATACACACTGCTTTTTCCACATCTGAGACACACACACCAGAATCCCTCCATTTTTTACTGTCAAATACGATCCTTCCACTGTTGCAACTTTCAAGAAATGTAACTACCCTCCAAACATTTGGAAACACACAAGGATTTATAGTGAGGTTTTGGACAATATCAGCATTAATCTTCAGAATTTATTGATGTAAAAGCATTAAATCTAAAGTGCAATTCCTATTTGAAAAAACAATGATTTTCATTCCGATTGCATAATAATGGCAATGTTTACAAGTCATACACCGCAGCTTTGGTGGCTTATTGTAGACCGTTATAGATTGATTGTCAAAGTTAATAAAAAACAGACCATTTAAAACATTTATTAAGATTACATTAAGATGTACATCTCGTTATTGAAAATTCTGGCTCTAGACCCTGCTTGGTCACTTCTGCAACTGCTTTTCCCTGATGAAAAAAGTGTTTATAACAGTTGTGCTACTGTAGTTAATAAGTGCAATGGAGATGCATCTAAAATACCCATGGTGCCACTGCCTCATTAGTCTTATTTGGATAGTGTCCCACCTGATGCGGTCTAGAACTATCTCTAGAATCACTATAGTGTGGAGCACAGTGTCTTGACCTTTTCCTGTAAATATGAGCTCAGTCATGAAATGAGTTAGAGCAGGAACACAATCTTACTGCAAAGGTTCACTTATAAAACAGACCACTAGAAGAACATTCCTCCACTTCTTTACTCCAGACCTCCCTGCTTTCAGAAAAAGCAGTGCAGTTCTGCATGGTCACCTGTATATATTCCATCTGCAGATATGATCATCTTCCAATGATGTAAACACACCTGTAGGTAGTTGCTATGCTTCTGACTCCCAAGGAAGCTGATGAGCTCCTGGCAGCATCTTCTCAGTACAGAAGCCAAGGGACAATCAGCAGAACAGACCATGAAACACAGAGCGGAGATTCCTGAGGCCCCCCACACATTCACTGACACGTGTCACAGGTTCATGAACTCATTTACTGGCTGCTATTGGATAAGGATTTTTTAAGGAGAGACAGAGTTAACATTCATTCCGGAGATTAATTAAATATGTAATGCAACAACTTAACACATTTATCAATTATTACTCTTTCGAAACACTATTTTGTATGCTGCTGAAAGATCTAGTATTCATTTTTATGTGCAATTTTCTGTGAATTATTTAAACCAGTAAATGTGATAAGTGCTATACAAATGAATAAATGTAAGCTTGTTCACAATGAAAATGTTTACAGTGGATATAAAAAGACACTGTCAACTACAACCCCAGTTAGAGAAGTTGGGACGCTTTGTAAAAATGCAGTAAAATCAAGAATCTATCATTTGTGTATTATCTTTAACTTTTATCTAATTGACAAATTTACAAAGAAAAGATTTTCAAAGTTTTCACTGGCCAGCGTAAATGTATTTTGTAAATATGAGCAAATTTTGATTTTGTTGGCTGTAACACATTCCAAAAAAGTTGGGACAGAGGCAAAATAAAAATGGAAAGGTTATAGACTATCCACTTTAAATAGTTTTGAAACAGTTCACAGTAAGCAGGTGAATTCAAGATATCAAGCTTGGGTATAAAAGGAGAATCTCATTCTTTGCAAGCAAAGCTGGCTCATCACTTTTGTGACAAATTTTATGAGATTTCATTTCAAAAGATCCAGAGAAATCACAGTACAGTACATGTAGGGCAATGCAGAAAACCTAAGTTGAATGTGCTTGACCTTTGAGCCCTGAGATGGCATTGCATAAGAAACCGTCATGCTGAATTGTTAAATACAGCCACATGGGCTCAGGAATACATCAGAAAACTGTTGGCACTTAACACAGTCTGCTGCTGCATCAAGAAATGCAACTTGAAACTGTGTTACTCTAGGAGAAAGCTATACATCAATTCTATGCAGTGATGCTGTCGGTTCTCTGGGCCAGCTATCTCAGATATCTCAGACCATCTCAGATAGTCAGAAAGGCAACTTTAACTTGTTTATGGGAAAAAAGGATTTCGAGTTCTCAGTCCCAAAGACCAAAGGGACCATCCAGACTTTTATCAGTGACAGATGCAAAAGCAAACATCTGTCATAGTATATAAGTGAATCAGAGCAAACGGCATAGGTGACTTGCATATGTGTGAAAGTTTCATTGACATGGAGGCATATAATGGAGTTGTACAGAGAAATTTACTGCAGTTAAGATGATGTCTTTCATGGAAAGTCCAAGGTTATTAGATCAAAACAATGCCAGTTCTCATTCTGCATGTGCTAGAACAGCATGGTTTCGTAGACTCAGAGTGAATGTGCTAGAGTCCAGGGGTGTCAAACTCAGTTCCTGGAGGGCCGGAGCCCTGCAGAGTTTTATTCCAACCCTGCTTCAACACACATATCACATAGTTTTCAAATAAGCATGAAGGACTTGATTAGATGGATCAGGTGTGTTTAATTAGGGTTCTCTTCAGGGCTCCCGCCATCCAGGAATTGAGTTTGACACCCCTGTGCTAGACTGACCTGCCTGCAGTCCTTATCTGACTCCTACTGAAAATTGTAATTGTAAGTTTTAAGTCTGCTAAGGATGAATAGAAAAGACAATGCCAAAGGATGGTAGTTTCACGAGTCTTTATATAATTCCTCTCCGTTAAATGCACTCTTCACATACATGTCATAGAGCGAATATTAACAGGGGAAAAACACTCTGAAAACACGCTACAAATAAGAGTAGAATGTAAACACAGTAAATCAAAGGAGCAGTCGGTAGAGCGGTCATCTCTCTCCTCTCGAGAGCAAAACTCTTCTCTCACTGCGCACGCGTTCACTGGAACAGCGCGCACACAATAACGTGTCATCTTAAAGGCATACAACATTCATGTCATAAACACTATAACATTTGGTGGCCGTTACAAAATGTATGAACAGTCATGAAAAGGAGAATCAGACAACGACAAACACAGACTGCTGAGCATCTGAAGCCTTGTTTCAAGAGAGACTGGGCAAACATTTTGCTTGTAAAAATCTTTAACAAATCAAATCCTTAATTCCCAAACAATTAAACATTGTAATTAAAAGGAAAGTTGATGTGACGCAGTGTTAAACATGCCTCTGTACCAACATTTTTTGAGGGTGTGTCAGCCATCAAAATCAAAATTTGTTCATATTTACAAAATACATTTGCGTTGGTCAGTGAAAATTTTGGAAATCTTTTCTTTATACTTTTGTCAATTAAATAAAAGCTAAAGAGAATGAACAAATCACAGATTTGAAAATGTCCCAACTTTAAAATATAATATAATATAATATGTAAGCAATAAGGTACGAGAGGCCATGTTGTATCGTGAATAAATCACGGCTGAAGGGCGTTGCAAGGCGGAAGCAGAACTTTTATAATATACTTAATTTTCATTACATAATATTTAAAGGATTTGCCTTTAATACAATGTTATAATTATTATTATACAATTAATTAAATAATATTTAAAGAATTTGCCTTTAATACAATTATATTATTATTACTATTATTATATATTTTAAGAAACATCTCGTCTTATAATATCACTATATATATATCTCACTGGAAAGAGAGTCAAAACCCCAGTCAGTATTTATTATTTTTAGGTGCACATATTCCAAAATTCCAGATGTAACAACATAATTTCACAATGTTAAGAACTAGCTTTTACTCCAAAACCAGCTTACTAGATTCAGGCCTTCTAAAGGTTGATTTTGTACAGCTGCGTTTCACCGGTTCTATAAAGCATTCAACACCAGGCCTACAGTCTCCAGTGGACATTAAAGACAACAGAGGACGGAGTGCTAACAGGGTCACTGTTGATCCTCATCAGTACTGGGCTCATATCTGTCAAGCGTCCCCTCTGGATCTAGATTCAGCTCCCAGTTGTCTATATGATTATGTTTGTCAGAACACAAACTGAAAAACACTGGTGCCAGACCAGCACTCTTCAACCCTGAGAAGTTAAATGGGAGCACAAGAAGCGAGAAGAGGGTTAGCAAACCACCAAACACCATCATTAATCACAGCTCAGCTCCGGCCAGAGTCACTGACAGTCCATGACCACTTCAGTCAGCCAGCCCATTTGTTAACTCGACTAAAGCTGGTTTTTATTAGCTAAATGACAAACCGACTTCTAACTGTTTTACGTATTTGGGTTCTTGGTCCTATGGGGGAACACTGGGCAGATCGTGGGAATCATGCAGATTTCAGGCTGGTTCTTTAAATGCTATGAATGCTCAGTTCAGTTGATCAAACCAATCATAATTTAATTCTACTGCAACGAAGGGTGAACACTCTACAAAGGTTTTCCACAAATTCTGATGAAGACCAGCTACATGCTCTAAATATGATCTCAAAGGCAGCCGCTTGTGACTTGGATGGGACTTTAAAATCTTACACACTGTAAAAGAGTAAAGACGTTAGTGATTTTGGCTGATATATCAACTTCTATTGGCAGATGTTTACAATAAGCTGTCAACTACACTTATTCTGAGACGGTCAGAGTTTAGATTTAATATGACCTTTGACCCTTTCTTGAAATTACTCAGAACTTGGACCTGCTTTCCAACTGTTTACTTCAGACTAGTGATTTTTAATACAGTTGATGCCAGAGATGACCAAAATGATGACTTTTCCTAAAATATAAAGATGATGTTTCCTGTATAAATACAATTTTATGCTGTGCGAGAGAAAAAAAAAAAGTTATATTATAAAGACATTTTGTTCACAAAATTAAATAAAGGAGGCTTTTATGTTGTTACTGTATCAAAGCCGGAGAAAAAGCAAAAAAAAAAAATCTTCTCTTCTCCACACTAGAGTGCAGTGCTATTTTAGCATTATTTTATAGTATTTATTAACATTTTGATTAATATTTTTGTCATTATGTTTTTTTATATATATATATATATATATATATATATATATATATATATATATATATATATATATATATATATATTACTATTTACTATATATTCAAAAATATATGTAATACAAATGCATTCAAGATTTATTACTAATTTTAGTGCTTTAATTTATTACAGTTAGGTGCCGAGGCAGAATTTCTCATTTTTGGTGTTGTTTTAATGTTTTCAAGTTCAAGCAATTTTCTAACTTTGAGAGACTTTCAAATTTTCCATAGACCCCATAGAACTCTTTCGGGGCCCCCTGGGGGTTCCCAAACCCCATTTTGAAAACCCCTGCTGTTAGGAATACTAAGAAATTGTCTTGTACAGTAGACTTATTTCATGCATTTGAGAATGCAAATAGTGTTTTGTCACAGGACTATAGAAAATATTACAATGTTCCCACTACTCTGTGACAATCAGGTTCACTCTTAATAATCTTATCGAAATAAGACCAAAAGCCATTCTGAACCTCAATCTCAGGTCAACTTCTAGAACAGCTTTTCTCTCTCTGCATCCACTATAAACCCTCATTTCTATGGCCTTAGTCACAAGTTAAATAAACGGCAGCTGCTGGCCGCACCACTGAGGGTGTTATGTAGCGGGAAACAGAATCAGGACTGATGACAGAAATCGGCCTCCATTTATGTGTAAGAGATTCCCAGGTGTGCCTCTGTGTGTAAGTGTGTGTTAGTGTGTGTGAAGTGAGAGATAGCCCCACAGGATTATGGGCAATTACATCATTGCTCCAAGTCTGAGAAAGCAGCGAAGTGAGAGCTCTCATTTTTAACAGTAAATAAAGAATTCACTCTACGAAAGAGTATGTTTTTTTTTTCATGGAAACACATTTAGATACACTCACATACACACTCAATAATAAAAAAACCAAGATGCAATAACGTCTGTTTACATGTTCTGACAATATTAACCAAATGTAGGCTTGCTGGCACATTAGGTTCACTAACACTAGAATAAATGCACACACATATACACAGAAACTGGTATGGTCTATAAAATGGTTTGTATAAAATGGGACATGTTAAAAAGAACGAGTACATAGTAATCTCTTCAATGCACTGTTCACTATTGACTAGATTGATTGATTAAAATGTATTTTGTTGCAGGCAAAGAACAGAAATCAAATAACAAATGCAGCAACATCAATATCGAGAAAACAACCAAAGCATTCCTCAGAGCTCACAAACAAGCTGTGTTCAGGTTTCCTAATTAATAATACTGCTGTACTATAATCTAAAAATCAATTATTTGTTACCAACCTGCATCTACTGTATGTTTTTCAGTGACACCATAAAATAGTGAACATTGCTGTATCTCCATGTGCATTATTCAGACAAGAGACAGGATATATCTATATATTATTTCCCATTTGTCAAGGAATTAATTGAATTAAGAAATTAATGTTTGCATTTACAATGTATTTTGATTACTCCACTCAAAGCTCTTGCAATAGTGAATCAACGTTTGAGTGAGCTGGAACCAGCCATTACAGAGTGGTTTAAAATTGTGTCGTTGTCCAGGACGTGGATCCTCTAAAAACGAGCATTGAAAACCACAGTAAGATTAATACTATTTATTTATACAGTAAAATAAAAATGAATAGATCACCAAAACTTTATTTTTTGTATGGAACACATACATACTTCTGAAGAGCAATAACGGTGTTCTTGCCTATATAAATGCATGCAGCGACCATGGGCTGTCGAAACAACATTTCAGCCTGTTATTCACATGAGGATATCTCATGGCTACTTATAACACTATAACATACAAAACTTTCTCTTGTGGTACATGCAAAAAGGTTTTTTTTTTCTTTTACTATCCTGTATCCTTCTTCCTGTTGGAAGGAACTTTACAGGAACTTTTCCACATCTTCTAAACTAGTTTTGAGAAAAATCTGTGGAATGAAGCTACATAAAATCCAGTGCTTCAGTGAGAAACTGCCCATTAGATGCATGGAGGTATTTACAATATAAAATACAACAGAAATGTTACTTCTATAACTTTGAAATGAGGTTTCTTGTTCAGGATTCGGAGCAGAGTGCTGAAGGGTTACGTGTGGCCTTTGATGGTGATGGAGTCCTGTTTCCAGATGACTCAGAGAAAGTCTTTAAAGAGAAAGGTCTAGAAGCTTTCGTTCAAAATGAGACTGAAAACAAGGACACACCTTTGGAACTGGTAAGACTGTTGGTCTAAAATTACTTGTTAGTACAGCTGATCTCAGTTGACCCTTGTTATATTTGACATTCACCAGGCACACATACACAACTTTGTTATTTAAGGGGATATATAAAGTAAGCTTCTACTGAAAGTTTAACCGTTAAAATGCTTCTACTCTACACACATTGTGAATTTAAATTGTCTGTGGTAATCAAAGGCATGCAACACGTTATACACATATTAGGTCAAAAATAAATTGTGATATGATTTATTTATCTGAAATAAATCTCTCTCTGAAAAAAAATTAAAGAAAATTTAATAACATGTCTGTGTCACATTATATTGTAGGGCCCTCTAAGAGACTTTTTCAAAGCATTGGAACTTCTCCAGGAGCTGTTCAATAAAAAAAGCAAAATAGTCCTACTTGGTAACATCACGTGGCACAAGTAGTCCTGGAATCAGAGCCCTAAAGACTCTTCGGGAGAACAATCTGGAGATAAATGAGGCATTCTTTCTGAGTGGTGCTCATAAAGAGCCAGTGCTGAAAGCACTCAAACCTCATAAAGGTGCTGTTCATGTATCATATTTTCCGGACTATAAGTCGCACTTTTTTTAATAGTTTGACTGGTCCTGCAACTTATAGTCAGGTGCGACTTATCAAAATTAATTTGACATGAATGAACTAAGAGAAATGAACCAAGAGAAAACATTACCGTCTACAGCCACAAGAGGGCGCTCTATGCTGCTCAGTGCTCCTGTAGTCTACCCTGAAAACATAGAGCGCCCTCTCGCGGCTGTAGACGGTAATGTTTTCTCTTGGTTTTCTCTTGGAATATTGATTCTAAATAAATGCGACTTATAGTCCAGTGCGACTTATATTTTTTTTTCCCTCGTCGTGACATATTTTTGGACTGATGCCACAAAAGGAGCCCCAACTACGTATTGAGTGCTGTACATGCTCAAACTTTTCATTTTCATACTTTTTAGTTGGCCAAGAATTTGGGATTTTCCTTAGTTGTCATTTAAAATCAAGAATTAAACATTTTAAATATATCAGTCTGTGTGTAATGAATGAATATGATATACAAGTTTCACTTTTTGAATGGAATTAGTGAAATAAATCAACTTTTTCTATGATATTCTAATCATATGACCAGCACCTGTATATTCTTTAATGACCAGATGTCACAAGTTAATGGAGCCCTTCAGTATAGGGTTATTGGTCCCCATGCACCTTATGGTGTGAGGAATGAGTTAAAATAAGGCCTAATATATTTGTAAATGGGTGACAAAGTTATACAGCACCATACTTTCTTCTGCAACATGATCCATAATGTCAGGAAAGCTACATTTTGTAATTATTTCCAGTCTTGTTAAGGCTTAAAGTGTAAATGAAATTAAGGCAAATACTGATCTTAAGGTATTGTTAAGCTGGTGATTATATTTTATTGGTGAAATGAATCAATAAATAATTTTCTAAAAGGCTTTTTCTTTGTCCGGTATTCTTGCTATTAATGAACAGATAATATGAAGACACTACATTTTCTCTTTTGTTTTTCTTTTATCATATAAAGAAGGTATTTAGAACTGTCACGTGTATGTTCCATGTTTTATCTGTGCTTTGTTCCTCATGTTATTCCTTGATTTGATTCCAGGTGTTCTCCGTTTGTGTTCATTAGTCCCAGGGGTTCCTTCTCCCCTTATCTATAGTCATGCCTTTAAACAGTGTTCTAAGTTTCCAGTTCTCTGTCCAGTATTTGTTTATGTCATCCATATGTGCCACCCAACTAAATGTCAATTAAACTCCTTGGATCTGAACACCTGGTCTCCTCATTCCTGTGCTGTAGCAGCTGTGTGACAAGTGTTTTGTGTTTGCTTTTTATTGTTCACTATACAGTAATTATAAATTAATTCTACATAAGTATATCTCCAATAAACATCTAACCTTTATCTTATTTTATATTTAGGCTATTGGTGATATGCCAACACATGGTAACTAAAAGTACATCTGCAAATAAATGTTACATTTAAATGCTGTAGTGAAGTACATTTACAATGAAACTTTTAGAGCATTCCGAGAAATTGGAGCGATGTAAATATTAAATTAATTATTTAAATCATGTAGCTGCTTTTATATCGATAAGTCATACACCTGCCCAGGTCAGGTGACGTCACGCGGTCGTGTTGATGCTGAGAGGAACTCAACTACCGCAGCAAAGGACGCAGGACACAAGTTAGTCTCCCTGCCACCATAAGAATATGAGCAAACCTGAAGGTACTGAGAGAGGAGGACAGTCCAACTCGGACAACAGCGAAGAAAAAGACTGGGCGGCTGTCAAAGCATTTTTTGACAACGCGAAAACAACGAAGAAGCCCCGTCCGGTAAGAGATCGTTTGTGTAACTTACATAAACTGTGAATGAGTGTAGCGTCTCCCGCATTATATACCCAATCTACAATGCTAGCGATGATGATAGAAAAAAACTTATTTTACCTACATGTAAATATAGCTGTCTACACTGAAAGCGAGCGCGTTGTTTGCTTGTAGAATCGATTGCGCCACTGACAGCAGCGCTGCACGCAGCTACAGGTAACTGACCACATAGAGCAGCTTGGCTGTCGTCTACAGCTGTGGTAAATATTTGCTTGCTTTTAACTTGCAGCCCAAACCCAGCAATGCTGTAACCATCGCGGTGTCCTCGCGAACGCTGTTTAACATGGTGAAGGAGAGGAAGGTGTTTGAAGAGGAAGGGCTGGAGAGGTACGTCGAGCACCAGCAGGAGCTCGAGGACCAGCCTTTTAGCCCAGGGGTCTCGTTTCCTTTCGTTAAGGTAACAACAGATTTAAGCACTACAAAATGATTTTTCAAGCTATGTAAAATAATGGCAGTACTATATTCCAAAACGATCTGTTCGCTGTCTGATCATAACACTCACCCAACCTCCATCAGCACCTGTCAGGAGCCTGATGCCACAGGTAATGCAACTGGACACTTGTATACAATGTGCAATGGTGGCCACCCCACCTTTCCAGTATTTTTCCCATTGTTTTTTATTATTATTTACAGTTTTTATTTGAAGACTTTTAAGTAAAAGTGTACACCTTTATCACTTTGATCCCATGAAACATTGTGAAAGACAAACAAATGAAAAAATTGAGAAATATACAAACTTTATTTTGTCATGATTTGTATGTTTAAATATTCTTAATTGGATTTTTTTTTTTTTTTGCAGAATCATGAGTAAGATAGATTTTCACCATGCAGGAATACTACTGTTAAACAAGATTATTTAATTTATGCATACATATACGAATGAACAAACCAACACTGACAACCTCCAGTATGAACCTGACGCATGTCAGATAAGCTGGTTGGGCCAGTTAGTGCCAATTCAATTTGCACTGATGCAAATCTGCTGTATGGTAAATTTTGTAGAGCAACATGGAAAACAAATGTGTCCTTTTACTTTTGCTCATGGATGGACTTTATTCCTTTTTATTGCAGGGCTGGACTCAAGATTTACAAGCAAGACACAAACATAACAGCATTATTGTGTCCTGCCCGCTATATATGGTTAAATAGATATCTCATATTGTTACACTAATCTACCAGTAATCACAGCAGTAATGCCTATTGTGGATATCCTTATCCAGAGCCATGCCTTTAGTATTTACTGTGTTTTTCTAATCAACAGGCTCTGATGAATGTAAATGCTCGTTTGAGAGAACTGTACCCAGACAGCGAGGAGCTGTTTGATATTGTGCTGATGACTAATAATCACGCCCAGGTCGGAGTTCGCCTCATCAACAGCATCAATTACTATGGTAATAACATTTACTACCCCATAATTTAGCCTTTGATAGCGATCATCATTACATTCTTTAAAAAATCTTTATTATACACAGACCAACATGCAACAAGAAAAAAAAATAGAAAAAAGTCTGTGCAGGCACACAGATCAAAATACAGATAAAGACCGCTACAATGACTTACTTTTTTTTTTCATAAGGTTCACAGCAGGCAAATGCAAAAGTACTACATTGTACATATTATGCAAACAATAATTACATGGATTTTCTCTCTGCAGATCTAACTATAGAGAGATTTTGCATGACGGGTGGAGAGAGTCCAATTGGTTACCTAAAGGCCTACATGACCAACCTCTACCTGTCCAAAGATTCAAAGAAAGTACAAGAAGCTATTGAAGAAGGTATTTAAAAAATATATATGCATTGTGATCTAAATGGGATTTTCATTCCACTGAAGAAGAAAAAGTATTTAAATTAGCTCAACATGAAGTTAAATTTGCTTTAAATGGCCATTTTCACAGGAATAGCAGCCGCCACAATGTTCCCCTGCGACAGTGAGAATGAGCTCAGTGACACACAATTGCGTGTAGCCTTCGATGGAGATGCAGTTTTATTTTCCGACGAGTCTGAGATTATTGTAAAGAAACACGGATTGGACACTTTCTTTAGGCACGAGAAAGAGTTTGAGAACAAGCCTCTTGCACAGGTAAACTAAGACTGGGTAATACAGCTGCTACTAACTAATGTTCATTATTAAAATTGTTTCTAAAATTATCTCCATGTTGTATTTGGAGCATGCAATGTCCCTTTTATCTTTGATTTGGCATTGCATCATCTTTTAGGGCCCCCTGAAATGTTTCCTGGAAACACTGGGTAAACTCCAGCGCAAGTTCTACACAAAAAACCAAAGAATCAGCTGCCCTATTCGCACTTACCTCGTCACAGCTCGAAGTGCTGCTAGCGCTGGGGCCCGCGTTCTGAAAACTCTACGGAGCTGGGGGTTGGAGGTAGACGAGGCCCTCTTTTTGGCTGGGGCTCCTAAGGGGCCTCTCTTACAGAAGATCAAGCCTCACATCTTCTTTGATGATCAGATGTTTCACATCGAGGGTGCCCAGGAGCTTGGTACAATCGCTGCTCATGTGCCCTATGGGATTGGACAGAAGTATCATAAGGGGAAACACATAGATACAAGTGATACTGAAAAAAATGAAAAGATTTGATTGTCAAATGCAATTGTCCCAATTCTTTAGGTACCTCAACACCTATTCAGTGTCTTACATTTGATCTATACAACGGCTAAAATATAAATGTTTACTTATATTAATAATAAGCAGGGAAGTGAAGCACATGCATAAAAGTCTCTGCAAGTTATAGGTAACTGTATTTATGTATTTGGTTGCATCAGAGACAGTTTTGAACCTTGATCTATACAGATGGATTGCTAGAAATATAAATACAAAGAAGCTACGGTGCTCAAAATAATCTAGTATATACTGGGCTAATGCTTCAGCAGTGCGAGGTTAAACTACATGCTGCAGCCCTTTATTTTTATTTTTTAAAGAGAATAATGTGCAATTAGATGCATTTACCAATATGTATGCCTTGATTACTATGAAATCATAAAGATGTTTAATCAAGAGTTTAATTTAGAATATGTAATTCTTTCTCAGGGAACATACATTGAAACTATCTGTATTTTATTTATAGTGCAAGATGTTATTCTTCTTATACATTTAACAGATGTTTACCTACATTTAGATGTTTTGTTGTAACTTCTTCACTGCTGTACTTAGATATTCAGACTCAATCTTCAGGCAGTTTTCTTCACTGATGTGTGTGTTGCCCACCACCGGTGTTCCTGACAGACCGTGCCACAATAATAAATGAATTAAAACACTGAAATAAGTATGAGTGTGAAGAAACTGATATTTACAATGGATTACCCCTGTGTGTTTACTATGAGGTGTTTGTTGCATGCATGTTTAATTTTTTTTTTTTTTTTTGGACAAAACAAAAAGTTAAACACTGGATTTATTCATTATGATGATAACTTAAATGTGTGGTCTTATTTGGTTTGCGCCTTAATAGAGCTATTTAGTTTGAAGTGCTAAAACACATATTTGACATATACATATACAAACATAGGTTTAGGAGATTATGTACTTGACAAATTGTACAAATGTTGTAGTCCTTATGTTGCGGCAACTTAGGAAAAAAAATCATACACAAGTGGTTATTCTCGCTTTAAACCTATTGCTCTTTACTAAATGCTATATTTTACTTCATTACTTAACTTCAAGTGTATTGTTAATGAAAATTTAACTTCAAAGTTTTTAGATGTTTCAAGTTATTAATTTATCTCAAACTGTTACCCTGTTTGTGTTTTCCACCACCAAGCAATACACTTACGTTGCGTTTTAAGCCGCTATGAATTCTGGGTAATGTAGTCCAACAACATTTTAGTTAGCCTACTTCCCACATGCATGATTGTTTACGCCTACAAACCTGCTCATGAACTAGACTAGACTTTGTTGATGGCCCTAGAAGGCTCAACAGTCAAGCTATTCCCCATTCTAAACATTTGGAGGAAGGCGTCGACATGCTACGGGGCAAAACTATAATCGTGACCGGGGCAAACAGTGGCATTGGAAAAGCCACGGCCGCGGAGATGCTGCGGTGTCAGGGCCGAGTGATCATGGCATGTAGGAACCGAGAACGGGCGGAGAAAGCAGCTCAAGAGATCCAACAGGAGGCCGGACCAGAGCAAGGGGAACTAGTGATCAAACTCTTGGACCTGGCGTCGCTGAAATCTGTCCGTAGTTTTTGCGAAGAGATAATGAAGGTAACGTGCTACATCAAACCAAGCACTGAGTGTTTGTTTCTCTTTTCAGATATTTAGAACGCTCCAGTAAATATAGGGCACGCGTAGCACGCTTTGGTCGAATTGTTGTCAAATAAAAACAAATGCACAATACCCAATTGTGTGCGAGCGTCACGCGCTTTATGCGTGATATCACGCTCGAGAAGTTTGGGAGGGGCACGTGGCTGCGCGCGCATGAAGGTATAGAATTTCGAGTAGAATTCATTGGCAAGCTTAAATATATCATTTTGCAAAATTGTGTATCTAAATAATACTACGGGGAAACAGTGCATAGTTAATCATTTATTGATGTAGATATATTTTATAATCAGTGTAAACGTTGTACAATTGTGTATGTAAAAAGCTTTCACTTTCAACTTTCATAAAACTTCACTATTGTTTGGGGTTGGGGTTGTACAGTTTAGTAGAGTGTGTGAGAACAGTAAACGGTAAAACAATTATAGAACAAAAATGTATAAAATAATCAATTTCATTGCGTATTGCTGTTACTACTGTTTTATCTATGGCCCATACTTTAAATGCTTGTGTATCAAAAAAGAATAGACAATCAATAGAAGAGAAGTGTATGTAAATTAGTGTAGATTTTAATTGATTTCTAGGGTTGTGTTTTTTTCCTGTGTTCAGAAATAACTTGCCATATCTGTTGTATCTCAAACAGGAAGAGTCAAGGATTGACATCCTAATCAACAATGCTGGAATCTACCAGTGTCCATACACCAAATCAGAAGATGGATTCGAGATGCAGTTCGCCGTCAATCATCTGGGTCACTTCTTGCTCACTAACCTCCTGCTGGATCTCCTCAAACGCTCTGCTCCTAGCCGGATCATTGTAGTGTCCTCCAAGCTCTACAAGTACGGTGAAATAAACTTTGATGACCTGAACAGCGAGCAGAGCTATGATAAAGCTTTTGCCTATGCACGGAGTAAACTAGCCAATCTTCTTTTTACTCTGGAGCTCTCTCATCGACTCGAGGAGACCGGTGTGACAGTAAATGCTCTCACCCCAGGGATTGTGCGGACTAACCTGGGCAGGCATGTCCACATCCCACTGCTGATGAAGCCACTATTTAACCTGGCTTCACGGGCCTTCTTTAAGTCCCCTGAGGAAGGTGCACAGACTTCTATCTATCTGGCCTGCTCTCCGGATGTGGAGGGCGTTCAGGGGAAGTGCTTTGCTAACTGTCATGAAGAACAACTATTAGCTAAGGCCACAGATGAGGAGGTGGCCAAGAAACTGTGGGACATCAGTGAGGTGATGGTGGGCATCACAACCTGAAATCTCAAGACTTAAGAATTTAAGTCACCTGTCCTTTATTATTTCAAAATCGACAACTCAGAGAGTAAAGTACCATCAAGCATTTTCTCTTGGAAAGAAAACATGCAAAATGTATGGTTACATCCACAGGAGGGAGCAGTTTTGGCCATTCTTATTCACTTGTGCTTTGAAATGCTAACTGTAAAGTTGCAACTAGCAGATTGTTAGTTCTGCTGCAACAATAACAATGTGTGTGTGTTTATATATTTTAAATTAATCCAGAGTCAACTTCAGTTATCCAGTTCTCATTCTAGTTAGGTTCATAGATTTCAAAACTATGTTCATGTGTTGTTTAAGACTAAATGCAACCTAAATGGGTTATTAACTGGGGCATAACCACAACTAATACAATTTACAAACACTTAACCCTTTCTCTGACTGAAAATGTGTGCTAATAGAACTAAGGATTTCTGAGAGCAATATTGTGCCTAAATTCTGCTCTGTTGTTATATTTTTGTGATGTTGGGAGTGAAACAGTTAACACTGCATTTGATTTGCACTTCTCATACTGAAGATGAGTGGAAATACATTCTCAGTTCGAGTACCTAATAAAGATGCATTAAACAGAAATACAGTATCTCGGTTCTGATTATAAATTGCATTGTACACAATGCATTTGCAATGGTGAAATGCTGATCTGTGATAGTTATATATACTATACACACTTTTAAGTGTACAAAAGTATGTATATCTGTCTGTAAATTCTTTTAATTATTATTATTATTCCAACAATTAAACATTTTATTTTCCAAGTAAATAGCTGAAATACTTATGCATTTTGACAGTATTTCTGACTTATCTAACCATATGTGTGGTAATGCTAATTATATACTGTTAAACATTCTAAACTCTGGGTGTTTATCACTGTAATCTTGCAATACCTTTTGTTTTTGTGTTTTTTGTTCTTTGTAAAAGGAAATGCTTGGGGGCGCATTCCTGGTCTAATAAATAAATATCACGCTGTACAAATGACATTGTTCAGATTTTAACTACAGCTCAACCAGGTTGACGTAATTGAAAAATAGTCTGATGGTTGTTTTTGCGAGGCTCATTAGCAGAACGATTTTGGAATTAGAGCAATAGCCCGGATTGCTTTCATAGTTCACTTACCATCTAATTAACCGTTCCAGGAGTTGTTAAAGTACAATTCAACTACTTGCTTTCACAAAGAAAGTACACACTCCTCTCACACTGCATCTCTCTCCCACTTCATCATGATTGCCTAGAATGTTTTTTTTTTAGCATTAGCTGTCTTTGTGAGAATGGTAGCAGCTCTGATGGGCTCATAATGCTTTTCCCACCTGGGTTTGCCATTAGGACTTTTTCAGGATCATTTAGAGTATGTTCCGATCAGCCAGAAAGCCCCCAAGATATCCCAGCATTCATCTGATAGCTCCCTGTGAAACGGGAGGTCTCGGAGCGCTTGGCTGACTGGAGACTGTTTATATTTGAAATAAAGAAAATTGGGGAAATTATGAAAGTTAATGGCTTTAATGATGCTTTTCGAAGCGGTGCCACATCAGCGACAGAATGCCAAGCTGCTAAACAAAGTGATGCTTTGATTACTATCACATTAAGTTGTTTCACCTCCTTATTTTTTCTATTTCGTCCTGTTTTTCCTCCTCCTGAAGACAAAATATCACTCAACAAATGCCCAAAGGTATATAGAAATTCATGGCAAAGCCCTTGTATCTTATCTCGTGGTTTGGCTTTAGGTAAAACATTTCTCCGGTTGTGCTGCTTTTCTCACCTCAGCTCTGCTTCCCTCCATGTACAAACCTGCAGCCAGCATCCTTTCCCACCGTTTAGCTAGACATCCCGTCCAACTTAAACACAGAACTCCTCTCTCGTTTATTATCGTGCGTGTTTGTTTTCTGTGATGGGGAAAGGAAGGGAGACACAAATGCATGTTATTTTTCCCAGTAAAGAGAGTTTCCAGCCTCGTGAGTGGTTGAGCAACTGAAAGCACTGCCAGGCTGATGGCACCAGAATGTCTAAAACTTTCAAAACAATTGTATGTGAACTGAATATACAAGTAAGAACGTTCATTAAAACATAAACATTGATAATATGCATTATAGAACATACCTTTGATATCTGTTAACAAACAGTAAAGTCAATAAAACAACATGAGCCATGATGTCCGATTCTTCATCATATGACTCTTATTGGTTCTTTTTATGGATAAATATATTCATTAAAAAGTCTAGCAGTTTGAATCAGAATCACTCAATGCCTTAACTTACTGCAATCTTCGGTCATGTCCGATTCAAAATGAACTAAACCTTTTCTGTTGTAGGGTGTCCTTTTAATTAATTGCAAAGATTTACTATTTGCTAATAATATTTAACGTGCACAGATTCACTCTTAATCATGCCAAATACAGTATGTCGAAAATGCTTCTGTTAATGTTTCTTTCACGTCACATAACTTAAATTACTTAGCCATGTAAAAATTAATATTTTCAATTCGAAATTCGACACAAAGTCTAACATTAGTTTATATCAGATCATATTACTAGCAGTCGTTTGACATTTTTATTATCGTAAACATTTGTAAAATATTAAATGTTTGGCCACTTACATCCAGGCGGCAAGGAAGTCGACCGGAAGTTGAAGTCGGCCGGGTGCCGCCATCTTGTAGCAGAACTTCACTTGCGTTAGCATTCCCATTGACTCCCATTCATTTTGGCGTCACTTTGACAGCGAATAACTTTACATCTGAGGCGTTTAAAGACTTAGTTTGTCCATTATTTATTTCTAAAGATACACGACAATGTATAAAGGGCTCCATTACCTTCTATGTTACATTATGGCCCCGTAGAAACTGTTTTTGTAAAAATAGGCTAACGATTTAATCATAACCACGCGATTCTCTGTCGCATCACCGTACAGACAGGAGGAGAAGCTCGCAGGCAACTAACTTAATATGGCATACTGGCGTTACATTTTAAAATACTATACAAAATAATTAATCAGAATACTTACTCCTGCTCACTCACGCCAAAGAACTCCCCGCTCAAGCTCGCCGTCTCTGCAAGATTAACGATGGCAGTTTTCACGCACAGCTACTAGAAGATTTACATCTGTCAGACAGGTTGCTGACGTCATCAAGCTTAGTTTGAGTCTGCGCGTCAGAAACGCTTCAGATTCAGGCTAACGTTACGCCTTGTTTGATTTGACTGGCCAGTCACGTTAAAGTTGACAAATGCCATTAGAAAGCTAAAGCAGAATTTTAAACGACTTTTAAAACCTTTGTCACCTGTAATTAAAAATATATATTCAAGTGTTGAATGAATTAATATTGTATAGGCTAAATAAACAGGCCTACATAAATCTATAACATATGAGGTGTTTGGATGACATATTGGAAACATTTTAGCACAAAGTTTTATTTTTTACTTTTGTTAACCTAAAGAATTGATTTGGTTCCTAAATATTTCATTCATTATCATAAACGGGTGTCCTGAAAAACAATGATAAAAATGCAATAGAAGGCTACTTGATACCCATAGATTAAGTGTTTTGCTAAAGGGCACAATGAAAACAGAGGGCCTGTGACTATGGTAATTCCCCACTTTCTTGGTCACCCTTACCTCAGATCAAACCCGTGACCTTTGTGTTTTCAGCCCAGCCTGAACCGTTCCTCCGAATGACTGCATAAAAGCTTTCAAAGCTTGAGAGAAAACACTTTCTATGGAATGAATACAGATCTCCTGGCACAGAAGCTGAGTGAGCAGTGAACAAAAACATATTTTTAAAATTATTTATTATTCTTTATTTTAGCAGGTAATTTGATTGATTGCTTGGTCTTCTGGAGCAGTGACCTGGCCGTGGGTTCTGTGTGTACAGACGTATGGTAAAGTCTTTCCCCTGAGGTGGAGCCCTGTGTTTTGACACACTCTTCAAAACAGAAAGAGTTTTTCTCCGGGTTTAGAGAAATATTTTGGTATGCAGCAGTATAAGGAAAACATTTCAGCATTTTTCGGCATTATTCGATCACATTATTCACACATGGAAATGATTCCTGAGGTGTAAATCTCTTCATGGGAAATGTGTAGATTTCTTGAAGCCAAACTTAAACTGATAACTCAAGACATTTCACAGATTGCACTAGTAGTTCATTTTGGATGGGTTCCTGGGGCCTGAGCATGAATTTATATGCTGACCAGACTGTTGAATCCAAGAGATTCTTGACCAGCAACAATGTAAGGTTCAAATGCTCCCTTTGGGAGTGAAGTTGACATTACAGAACGTTATTTAAAATGCAGCTCCTGAATGATGTCATCTATTTGACTTTTGCACGATATGTCCGGATTCGCTGCGCTAATCCATATCCATTGTTTTAACAGATCATCTTGAAAATCAGAAGCTAAATTATGGGTTCTGACTTTGCAACCAAACTGACCTTAGAATCTCTACAGCCTGGATTAAATAAAGTGGAAGTTACCCCTGACAGTGTAAGTGATGTGAGTCAGTGATGGATTCACAGCAGAAATTCAATCTAATAAAAAATGTAGCAAATCATGAATAATCATGGATTATATAACCACTGAGAGACCACTTTATAAATGAATGCTTATCTGCATCCAAACCTCTCATCAGAACTGCTAGGAGATTATTATGATCCCGTATGGTACAGTAGAGATGAACTGTCACACAGACCTCTGAGTTGAGTGCGGGGGGAAAAAATAGTCAAGGATCGAAACATAATTTTACAGGAAACTCTTAATATCGCTCGATCAAGTGCTCTAAAGTGAGGTCCGAGCCATTAATGTAAACTCTGGGGCTCCATTTTGTCATGATTTACAAATGCTGAACATTGCTGAAGATAGAAATGTGGAAGGCAGGATGGGTGTTTTCCGTCCAAGTGCTTGTGAGAGTAAAAACATACGAAGCCTCCAAAACAAGCACAACTTAAGTTTTAAATCTCACTCTGAGAATAGTTCGAGCAGTGCATGAGAATGAAAGAATGAATTTCAGATTCTCTATGTGGTTTTGGTTGAGTGCATGACCAAGATGTTTGTAGATAAGAAAAGGGATGGACTGGTCATATTGTAGGGAGCCTCGGGACTTTTCAGGGTGGCCCAGTCAACGCATGGGCAGCTTGCCGAAACCAAATTTATGTAATGCAAATATACAAAAATTTTAAGAGAGAAAACGTTTGTGCAGTTGTAGGTCTTGGAATAGACAAAAACATAGGATTTCTCTATGGGGTGGCCAAGGATTCATACAGGTCAAGTTAAGCAAAGTATAATTGCAGGCACCTTGCTATTTAGTTTACCAAAAAAAAAAAAATCAAACTTTTTGTTGCATATTAACATTTTAAAATATTTTGTTTGTGTTAGCACAGCAAAAATAAACTAAGTGGCAATGTTGAGTCTAAAATGTGCATTACTTAATATTATTTAATTGTTTCATAAATGCAATGTAATAATTGTGTTCTTTTTCCAAATATCACAGCTGTGACTGTGCTGTAAGCTCAAGACTGAACACATTATTATTGTGATTTTTCCATTACGTTAAATGGACTGCAGTTCCCCCATCAGCCCTATGGGGTACTCAAACAAAACAAGGGCCCTACCTTGTCACTTTCCTACCTCACTGCTAGAGTGGCTGTGGCATTTTGGGTCAAAGTGGCAGATGACATGCTTCTGAAGGCATTCAGTGTGACTGCAGCAAGCTGTACTCATCCTGTGCATGATGATACAAAGCGTCTCTCTATAGGACATAAAACAGAGGCACTTCAAACCCAAGCAGGATCCTGGACATGGCCGCAGCTGCTGTGGGAATGAGCTCTGACATGGGATAATTACAGACGGTGATGAAAAGCCTAATGGAATGCTGTCTATTGCAAAGATTTAAAGCACAACACATGAAAGCAGACCTGAGAAGAGTCCCACATGCCATGCACAGGAAAGAGAACTTCTTATGTCATGATTTTTATTAAAATTCACAGATTCCTTTTTAAAAATATTTATTTGTTTTCTACATTGAAAGTCACATTAAATTAAATTTTCTTTTCGAATTTAGAGTATAGAATCTTATTTAGTCTAAAGAATTTAATGTATAGTCTAATGAATTCTATGAATCCAAAACTATATGATAGTAATGGGGAAGTCATGGCCTAGTGGTTAGAGAGTTAACTCCTAACCCTAGGGTTGTGGGTTTGAATCTCGGGCCGGCAATACCCCGACTTATAGGTGCCCTTGAGCAAGGCATTGAACTCCCAACTGCTCCCCGGGCGCCGCAGCATAAATGGCTGCCCACTGCTCTGGGTGTGTGTTCACTGTGTGTGTGTGTGTGTGTGTGTTCACTGCTCTGTGTGTGTGCACTTTGGATGGGTTAAATGCAGAACACAACTTCTGAGTAAGGGTCACCATACTTGGCTGAATGTCATGTCACTTTAATATGAATTTAAAAACGATGAAATTAACATTTGCAATGAAGATTGCATATTAATTTATACTTTATATTATGGTAATCTTATTTCGGTTATGCTTTTATTTCCATCTCAATGATTACAATTCCACTGTGTACTGGGTATTATTATATTTTTTTAAAGGTAACTTACACATACTATACTCACACACACACACATATGGCATGGGTAATATATACATTATAGAAAGCGAGAAAGACAGAGAGAGACACCCATATGTATTTGCAATTATTGTCGTATTAACGCAATGCAGAAGGTGCAGCCAACCCAGAATGGTAAATGAGTCATGAAATATTTATTTTTGTACAGGTAAGATTTGTGCATTCACAGTCATCAATTTGGCTAGGTTTCTCCTTTTTGTGGAAAACAGTTTGGAACCACAATATTGTAGTTTAGTATCTCAAAATAACTCCATGAAATAGACTCATAGACCAACAGGCTCCTCTGAAAACCACAAAGTCTCTGAAAAGAAGCAATATCTGTGTGCAGCTCAATGCGTGCGGCTTATCACACTGTGAGCCGCTGCGTCCTGCCAGACAGAATCCACGTTCCACTGAAATCGTGAATTACACCATCAGAAAAGCCAGAGGTGGTCAGGGCTGCAGATTAGGAGCAAAATTGGTAGCAGGTTTGAGGAAACGCTCCTAAACACCAGCTGTGGGTGGTCTTGTGTTTCTATGTTGAGCTTCGCTGCACTACCTCAAATTCCTTGCGTTACAATGTGAACTGTTTAGTGTTCAAAACTGTCAGATACTGCCCTAAAAAGAGCTATTTTGTTGTTGTTTCAGCTTCTGTTGTCTTGGATGGAGCAGATCTCCATCATTCTGTAGAAGCATTCCCTGTCATCTGCCTCATTCACGCCTTTTCTTACTTTCCTTTCTCTACTGACTCGTTTGGCCTTTCTCTCATTCTATGATTAATGTTCCGGTTATTTATCTCTGTCTGTCATCATCTCTCTTAATGTGTCCTGGCCATAAGCCAGATCCATCTCCAGGAGAATGAGAGAGTTAGAGACAGCCGAGCATGTTTGGTTTGGCCCCACGTCCTTCTCTCTTCCACCATCCCTCTCCGAAGCACCCAGAAGATTCTCCCAGCTGAACTCCTCGACCTTTGGCCATGTTCACAACAAATTACCCCTCTCTGCCGTTTCTCATGTCCTTATTGCAGCTCAGTGTTGGGTGGCCATTAATAAAAGAGAGGGTTAAAGTAGACCCCTCGCTGAGTGATAAGAGCGCTAAAGCTCAGATCAGCTCGGCGAGGAGTACTCCACATCCTACAGATGCATGTGGACACACACGCGCTTTCCTCTCACACGGATAAGATGCACACAACCATCCAAGAGAAATTAAATGCATGCCACAGAAAAGTGAGCAGGTTTTTTTTTTTTTTTTTATCTCTTTTCAGTCAGCTAGTCACAATTGATACACTAGCCTGAATTTGGCTAAACTGAATTCTTAATTGACTAATAATTTTAAACAAAGTCTCAAAAAGTACCAATGTTAAAACAAACACTGGCATGTTTTTTTCTACAAAATGATGAATAAAGAATGCACATTCAGTGTATTTTGCTCTTTTATACTCTTATACTGTTATGTTTTTATTTTATTTAGGTGCTGAAAACTGAATTATGTACTCATATCATGTACTCGTTTCATAATTGTACAATACTTGTATTTAGTTCATGCAATTTAGTTTTATTGTAAATAGTAATGAATAGTAACCAACATATGTAGTTGACATGCTTCCAGAAAATCGAGTCTCAAAGAAAATTCAGAATTTTCCATTAATAACATTGTGGTGCAGTTCATCTGCATTCAGTTTGTAAATACAAAATAATAGTAACTGTGATTGAGCACTTCAAATGTCAGCAAACTGCCATTTGCTGTAAGTGGTTTTTGACCAGAATGCAATGTGGACTTTATGCGGTTTAAAGATGTTAATTATTTTTATGATGTAAAACGATCACATTTTGAAAAAAGAAATGTACTCACCCTCAGGTCATTCAAAATGTAGATAATTGTTTTTTCATCGGAAAAGATTTGGAGAAATTTAGTTTTACATCACTTGCTCATCAGTGGATCCTCTGCAGTAAATGGGTGCCGTCAGAATTAAAGTCCAAACGGCTGAAAAAAACCAGCACAATAATATACAAGACGTCCACATGACTCCAGTTCAGAAAAATCTGTGTGTTTGTAATAAATAACAAATCCATAATAAAGACATTTTTAACTTCATTGCTTTCAACAATAATGCTTTTTCCAGGGAAAAGTTGTCACATCTGAATCAATAGAGAAATATGCACAGATCAAGGACCATTTACAAGCAAAAACAGTTCTGAACAAATATTTTAGTGTATTTTGATGTAAAAAGACAACATGGGACAGATTTTTTTTTTTTTCACTGGAGGAGCAATTATTATGGATTTGTATTTTAGTCAGAAGCGACAATTTAAAGTTAAAATGCCTTAATAATGGATTTGTTTCTAATAACCATGCATGTTTCCACTTCACAAGACACTGGCTTACTGGAGTTGTTTGGATTACTTGAGGATTAGTTTGATGTCCTCGTTCTGACGGCACCCATTCACTGCAAAGGATCCATTGGTGAGCAATCAATGTAAATGCATTTTCTCATCTTTCATTCTTTTTTCTAATCTTTCTTTTTTTTTCTTTTCGAAATGGGATATATGCATGCATTCATCCTGAAACACACACTTACACATATATTACATTGCTGTCTCTTTTGCACTCTCCAGAAACACACACATGCATTAATCTTCGTCCGCCTGCTGAAAGGTCTCCTCTGCGTCCTGATGCACTGAAGCAGGCCTAATGTTTAAAAGGAGAACAGAGGAAAGACTGAGTCTCATTCGCAGATCACTGGAATTAATCAGCACGAAGAAACAGAAAGCAGAAAAACACAGAGAGAGCCTCTGGGAACAGAACAACAGACCAGATGCCATCAGAGTCACTTATGATGGGACTCAGAGGATCTAAGAGCAGCAGGATGCGAGAATATGTGTGTGTGTTTGAAGAGGGAGGAGGGAGTCTTTGATCCCTGACATCAGCAGCTTCAAACACTGGAAACACTGCAGTACGAGTCTGTCAGTGTCTCTGTACACGAAATCCACAGGATAAACTGGTTGTTTTGCCCCTTAGGGAGCAGTACACAGCTGCTAGCTGCAGGTCTCACGGTATCAAACTGAGCCACACTCACTGCTTATTTATCAATAATACTCAAGCTTCATCCTCTCGGTCACACTGAGCATCACTGAATTGTATTTATTATTAGTCACAGTTAGATTCGGGCTGTCAGGGGGCCTGACTTCACTAAACCACAGCAGCCTGCTTAGTGTCTTTGTCCCCAGAACACTGCACAGAGGAGCCAGAGCTCCATACATCACAGAAGACAGATGAGCGGAGAGGGAGTGCTCTCTTTAAATGTTTAACTAAATGTGCATCTGTATGTGCTTTCTTTGGTTTACATTTGACTTTTTAATGCTCAGATTTCTGAATTCAAAGCTCAATAATGTATTTGGACACCTAAGCCACAATTACAAATGAAAATTCGTATTTCATCATTTACCCGCACACTGTTGTTCCAAACCTGTATGACTTTCTTTCCCCTTAAGCAAATTAAATATGATCTCGAGAAAAAGTCAACTCTTTGATTATCAACATTTTCCAAATATCCTATTTTGCATTCCACAAAAGAAACATGCAAATGCAAATTCGGAACAACATGAGGGTGATAAATGACGACAGGTTTTATATTATCGGGTAAACTAACTCTTAAAAAGTCAGAATGTCACTGCATTAGACTAGTAAGTCTGTTGAAGACCCTAAGCAATAAAAAGTTTTGACTTGTCATACCATATGTACTGTAGACACACAAGACACGTACTGAACACCCAACAGAATCAAAGAGAACCCATTATAATTAGTGGTATAAACTGTGTACACTGGATTCGGCCTGGCGTGACGAGACACCGACAGTAAATTGATGTCCTGTTCTATTTCAGACGTACTCCATATGCTTGCATACTTCCATTACTTTGCATTAATGGCGGAAACGGGAAGGTTTCTTTTTTTTATGAATTTTGCAAACAATCACAACATTATTTTTATTAAACAAATAAGCGTTAGGATTTCAAAATCATTTGATGAGTGTCCACCTTAAATTATTCAGAAAAAAAAAATGTTCAACAAACAATTTTTTTGTGCTATCCTTTTGATAATGTTAAAAATAACAGCTATCAGTGTCACTAGAAATAACAGAGCCTGAACAATAGGCAAAGAGACTGTTAAGCAAACATTAGTTCTAAAGATAATGTCCAAAATAGACATTACTTTATACATGATTTTGTTGCAATATATTATAAAATGTACACAGATAACTGACTAAAAGAATCAAACAATGGCTGCTCTATTTGAAATGTCAGACTGCTCTCTCTGCTGTCGCTGCACTTGCCACACTGAGACGGGAGACGAAAAGGTTAAAAAGGTTTTCACCAAGCTTTTCAGGAGACCTTCAAACATCAACAAATTCAGTCTTGCCAAACCGAGTTGAGATGTGTTTGTTACTCACGGTACATATACCACGATATATGGCTAAGTCTGAGAGTCGCACACTGTGGTTTCGCCGTGGAAACATAAACAAGCAGCTAATAAACCTTTGGCTACAGCATGTAAAACGCTAGCTTCACTCTTAGCTTCCTAAATCATTTTCTGAATCATTTTGCACTCTCAAAGAGTATAAAAACACATAAAAAAAAAAAAATCCAAAGCAATTAAAAGCTTGAATAAATCTCAACTGCATCAAACCTTGATTATCTTGTCAGTCTGATTAATGTTTCAATGTAGAACCTACCTGGAGTCAATGGTTCATTTATTGCCATATTTGTCAAGATCTGAATGGATAAATTGCTGGTAATCAAATTCTACAGTGATTTTTCACCTGCAATCACCATGTTTAATCCTCCAAATCACTCTTATTGAAAGCTGTGTATCTTCAATCACAGATACCTCAGTTCAGGGCATGCACCTTTCCTCTACAAACACATAGGATCCGGTTGCAGCCAAAGTAAATGAGGTCACTAACCACTTACAAAACAAGTTGGAGAGGCATGGCGATGAGAGGAACCTCTTTTCTTGTTTTGCTTATCTTTGAAGATTTATTTTGGGATTTTTTTTTTTTTTTTTCTTAACGCTTCTCTGTTGACTCCTGCAGATGTTTCCAGTTTATGGAGCAGAGGGTAGGCACA
Organism: Carassius gibelio; assembly: GCF_023724105.1. Taxonomy (NCBI): domain Eukaryota; kingdom Metazoa; phylum Chordata; class Actinopteri; order Cypriniformes; family Cyprinidae; genus Carassius; species Carassius gibelio. The sequence continues at coordinate 10,730,309 of NC_068408.1, read as the reverse complement.
GTGTCGGGCAGCAGACTGACCTCCCGCCTGTGGTTTTGACCTTTGCCCTTTGCGAGGCAGAACACCTGATGACCTGACCTCTTTGCAAGCAGTGTGACGTCATGATTGCGGTAGGAAGCTGGAGGGAGCAGCTGAAGTCGATTTGATGTCTGAGAACATTTACTGTACAGCCAAGGCCAAAAGTTTTGGAAGTGATTTTGTGTTTTGCAAAGTTTACTCCTTAAGCTATTGTGGTGTTCATGCACATCGTCTCTAGATTATTGTGTAGAATTATCAGATGCATTTTAAATAAGTGCTGAAAGCGTCATTGGCCAAAAAATGAACTGTTTTTGGTTCTGACACAAAACAATCAGCTTACATTAATTGACTAATCATATCAGCAGCATATGTGAAAGTGTGAAATGAGTACTAGTCAGATGTCATACTAATTAGATTGAAAGAGCAGACTGATTGCTATAAAAGGAGGGAAGACTACAAAGTGAACACTACGAGTCCTATGTTGTGCCAACAGTGAAGCATCCTGAGACCATCCATGTGTGGAGTTGCTTTTCAACCAAGGGCATGGGCTCTCTCTTAATTCTGCCCTAAAACACTGGCATAAATTAAGAATGGTATAAACGTCCTGCAAGAGCGACTTCTTTGATCCATGAACAATTTGGTGATGATCTGTGCATCTTCCAGCATGATGGAGCACCATGTCACAAAGCAAGAGTGATAATGAAGTGGCTCAAAGATCATTACATTGAAATTTTGGATCCGTGGCCATGCAACTCCCTGGATCTTAATCCCATAGAGAACCAGTGGTCAGTCCTCAAAAGATGGGTGGACAACCAGAAGCCCACAAATTGTGATCAGCTCTGAGAACTAATAAGGCAAGAATAGATCACTATGAATTGATCAGCTAATATTCAGCATGCCAGAGCGAAAGTCTTTAAAATAAAAGCCTTTAAAACTTGTGATATGTTTATCATTGTTTTTCAGTATAGCATAGAAACGTGTGGGGAAATCATCTACAAATACTGAAGCAGCAAACTTTGCAAAACAATGTATGTCCCTGCCAGAACTTTTGACCACGACTGTACACAAACACACCTCGGAGCTCGTATGCGCAAATCTGGGCATGTGGCACCCCCTGCAGGTAAGAGAAACAATGTGAATCTAAAATGCAAACTAAAAGTTTGAGAAAATGTATGTAACATTTTAAACTACAGTATTGTAATTAACCTGAGTGAACACATTAGGGAAAAGTATTGCTTGAGATAAGAGCAGGTGTTTTTTCATTTTTTTTTTTTCTTTTTTGAGTTGTGAGTATATCAGGGATATTTAGATAGATAGATAGATAGATAGATAGATAGATAGATAGATAGATAGATAGATAGATAGATAGATAGATAGATAGATAGATAGATAGATAGATAGATAGATAGATAGATAGATAGATAGATAGATAGATAGATAATATGAGAAGGTGATTTTGTATTATTTTTGGAAAGAAAATAAAAATAGCCTAATATTTTTAAGAGATGAGTTTTTAAATACATTTAAAGCCATTTTTATAAACAGGATTTTTTTTAACTAAAGAATTGAATGGGGGAAAAAAAATGTATCATCAAGATTAAAATTATAAGAGACGTTAGCTTGTATGCAACAGACTTTAGTTCACATATATTACAAAGATTTAATGTAATATTACACAGAATTTCCCCACAAAATCAGCACTGAAAAAAAAGTCATGGTCAGATAACATCTGGGTCTATTTATGTCTAAAACCAAATAGTGAGAATAGACTTATTAATACAGACAATTCTGTTCACACACACAGCAGACAATAAAAACCCAGCACATCTTACCTCTTAACCAGACCCTGAGGGATATTAGAAGAACAACCTCTGTCTCTGTTCTGCCTAAGGAATGAAAATCAGATCGTGCAGATGGAAAGAAACACCTCATTTTTTCCATGAAATCATCACTCACGTACGTGCCAGAGAATTCTGATTATTTGTTTATGACATGAACAAGAACAAGACCCGAAAAAGGGTCTTGGCATGTTGTTGAGTAAATATGTGGTCTAATAAAGAACAGAATGACTCTTGAGTGTGAGTGGCATGTCTGCTGGTCTGACACCAGTTTAACTGTGTGATGTGAGGCTAAATACTCAGACTTCAGTAAGAGAAACCGGTCCTAGACCAGTGTAAACACAGTTTCTGTCTCTCCTAACAGGTTGGGATGGGCTCCAGGCCAATAGTATTAGCATTAAAGTGGCTGTAAAAGAACATGCTAGTTTAATGACTTGGATTTGGCCCAGTGCACCTGCAAAACAGAGCATAAAACACTAACAATCATACTTATATATAATTAAACACACTAAACCTGCAAACACATGGTGTTTGAGACATGGTCTGTTAGGCTGAGGTATGTACTGGAGTAGCATGTGTGTTGTTCTCCTTGCAATGTTGCAACAGCGCTACCATTCATGCCAATGTCAATGACACATTTATTAGTTTTTGAGCAGTGTCCTGTCAGCAAAATGCAGTGTGTGTTGTACAATTTTATTGCTCTGAAAAATGGTTTCACACCACAACTGGCCGTCTATCAGTATCGTTCTCTCTCCCTTTCCGTTTCTGATTTATTTTCTGTTTTCATAAGCATAAAATCTGGACCATCAGTTGTTACACTCTTCTGCTGCCAAACATCTAAACTCACAACATATGCAGCTAAACAGCACTCTTCCCTTTACTGTACAGCACACACTAATTCAGGCCTGCACGTAAATGCTCAACTTTGAACGTACACACACGTGCAACTCTGCACAAACACACATTCCTTGGGATATAAACACTTACACACGAACACATACTCACACATACTTTCAGAAAAGAGTGTAAAAAGAAAAAACTAGTAAAGATCTTTCCTGGATTTTGTGACGCATTGTCTGTACATGATTTCATAATAAGCCTTTATTTATTATTGTACCTTATAATCATGAGGGATTTAAACAATTCTGAAATATTTATTATTTAAATTGTATATAATATTTAGGATTTATTAAATAAAACACTTAATTTATTTTACTTCCACATTCTGCCATATTTTTCAATATTGGTCAGTTGTTTAGGTCTATTTTTCTCATTTTTAATCAATTTACTTTTCCTGAAGCAGAATTTTTTTAATCACTTTTCTTTGTTTTTCTATATATGATTTCATAATGAGCCAGTATTTTACTGGATTTCACATTTCTGTCTTTTTCATGTTTATTAACTTATTTTTCGAAAGAGGATTTTTTTAAAATCTTTTGTTTTTTTTTAGCCATGTTCATAATAAGTGAGTATTTATTATTGTGCTGATTAATTAGGATTGTGATAGATGGGTTATTGCTAAAGATGACTTGAGTTTGTTTTTACATAATGCCCTGAAAGTCTCAAATGAATTGATGGCTCTTATATATACTATAAATTGTGCACATTTCCTTCTTCATTCAGACAGGCAGAACTTGAAGGTAACACTAACAGTAAAATGATGAGTCAGGAAAGGCAACAAGAGACAATGACAGATTAAGAGTTCACTGCAGTACATTTGCTTCTAATTGATGGAGGTCTAGGCAGCTTCTGATGCTTTATCTGACAGCACCACTGCAGACTTTTTGTGTTTCACAGTGCTGTACTGTCATCTAGTGGATGTACATGATAGAAGTAACACAATTTGAGGGCAAGAGACATAAAAACTGTATAGACATTAATAAATCATATCAAATATTTTATGTGTGTGTGTGTGTGTGTGTTATAACATCACCTCTGAAGACTAGACAGAAGGACACAGGGAAAACCCCCGAGATTGATGATTCAGTTAAGTTATAATAAACTATTACCATCTGTGACATTTACTGCTTATGAGAATTCAGACCTGCAGCCACATGAGATTTAATGGTAATGAAGCAGGAAAAATGAACTGATGAACAATTAATAAATCTGGACTCTACAACACAGTATTCGTCCAGAACAGAATGTGATGTTCTCTGGATGATTAAGCACACTGTTAACTAAAATACAAAACTCAGCCCTTTATTCACACTTTAATCAGTTATTTCATATTTTGGTGGTTTTAAACAACTCTCTGTCTCCCTCTCTCTCTCTTATAACAGTCATAGATGGAGCAAATATCACTGCTTATCTTATATAACAAGGCCACATATTAAGGTCTGGGTAGATTAGATGGTAAGCAAACAGTTAGTTCTTGTAATCAATGTATTAGATCCAGGAGAAATGGTCAGGAATAAAGATCGAAAGAATTTTGACGAGGGCAAAATTGTCACGGCGTGCCAACTGGGTGAGAGTATCTCCGAAACGGCAGGGCTAGTGGGTTGCTCCCGGTCAGCCGTGGTGAGAAGGTACAAAACACAAAGACGTGACAGGGTGTTGGGCTCTCAAGGGTCATTCACTGCACAAGAGCAATGAAAGCTAGCCGTCTGGTCGGAGTCAAAAGAAGGACTTACTGTGGCACAGTTGCAACCTAGTAAAACTATGTCTAATTAAAATTGTTTATATGTGTGTACAATATATATTTATACCATATATATCCAAATAACTAATTTTTTTAACATCCAAATAACCATTAAGTAAACACATTATTGTTCTTTAGTATTCTTCTTAGCTTACACGAGTGCTTTTTGATACTGTACTGTATGTACAAGTGCTGGGTTTTCTCTTTCCTCATGCATTGTTCTCCCCAGTTTTCTCCTCTTCTTTCCTTTTCTGTCTCTCTGGGATTTAATTAGTCACTAATATCAGTTTTCAATTTACTTTTCCTTTCTCTTGCTATCCTCTCTCCACTGCTGATAATTGTTAAACGGCTCTCTTAAGGCTTCCAGAGTCAGTCACCTGCACTACAGCGTGAAGTGTGGACTCAGCATGTAATAAATTTCTTCTGAATAAAAACACACCACAGAGATCAGCTCATCCTCTTAAAGTAGCTCCAGGGCTCATACAGCATGAATATATTAAACTCAGAGTCAAATATGCATTTACTGTGTGTGGATACCAACAATGTCGTTCAAGATAATTAAAAGCAATTTAATGATTACATTATACATACACTGAGGCATAGCTTTTTTTTATTTTTTTCAAATGTTTTTCATCCTGTGAGCTGTTTTTGAGCACGAGTGATGGAGAAAGAGAAACTACCTTTTCTTCCATGACTCTTTTTTTTTCATTCTTTCACTTCTGCCACTATTCCCCATCCTTTCCATTCCTTAAGCCAAGATCCTGGGGGCACTGCTCTGATAAGAAATTGTAAATTGTAATTGTAAAATTATATACACTATTATAATTAAAGAGTGATTTGTATACACATCGGCACTCACACACCTCAGTCCCTTTTTAAGGATATCTTTCAAGAACTTTCTATATATCTTTCTATAATGACAGCCATGATATTGCCCGTGAAGGCAGTACTGTCACCCTCTATCAATGTGCAACACACTTTTACCTGACAGGTGATCATAGAGTGTGGTATTCATTTTTAGGGTGCTATATTAATGTGCACTGACATGTGTGTCCTGCAAGCACACATGCACACAAACATACCCATAGTCTCTTAAGTAATTACTCTGTGGGCTGTGAAGGTCAAGGACACACTGATCAATCAAAGCAAAGATGTAAACCATTCCACACACCTTTAATATAACCATTTCTCGTTGCTAATACACCTCTGTGTCATTTTCCAAGATGCGCTCTGATGCAATATTACATTTCCATTTTAACATACTGTCATGGCATAATCACACTCATACAGCTCTTTGGTCTTAATTGGTAATCTACTGAAATAGAGTATGCAGGACATTCATATATTCTTCAATATTAACACAGTATTTGAGAGTTATATCAGAAGTGGAATTAATCAATATTTAATATGTTAGAAAATCCAGTGTCAGCAAACAATAAAGAAACGGTTCACCCAAAAATGTCATTTGCTGAAAATGTACTCAACCTCAGGTATTTAATCAGCTGTCACCCATTTACTGCAGAGGATCCATTGGTGAGCAAGTGATGCAATGCTAAATCTCTCGAAATCTGTTTTGATGAAGAAACTTCTAGATGGCCTCAGGGTGAGTGAATTATCTGCAAATATTCATTTTTGGGTGAATTATTCATTTAACGGGCGAAATGACTGACAGGTAGAAGGCGTTTCTGATGAGAAGTGTGGGCTGCTCTTTTTAGGCTGTCTCAGGAGCAACACATATTTCAGTGATTTCTGTCATGTGGGACAAAAGCATATCAATTATGAAATATCGCCTACAAGTTTGATATTGGTTTCTCAGCTTTGAGGAGTGATTGGAAGAGAATGGAAGTCCAAATATTAATAATTATTCATCCTATAAGGTGGCAGCAATATCTAAAAAAAACATGTGTATACCATATTATAGTAGATTTATGTGTATATAACAAGACACTTGCTCTTTACAAGCACACGAAGAGACAGAATGTGAGAAAGAAATAGTGATGTTGCCTACCTTGCCAGAAGATCTGAATAAGGCAAACCATTAGTCAGTTCTGCTGAACTGCATTTTTCCTTTTACACTTCAACACACACGCACAAACACAGAGAAAATATTACTCTGGGTTGCTACTTTCTTTGTATAAGTCAGATGGGTTTGTACTGTGGGAGGAAGGTTGAGATAAGTAAGGTTGAGTGATAGAGTGGCTCTTTCATTCATCAGATCTTGCTGCTTTGCAATTTGTTCTGCAGTGAAAAATAAGTTACATTTATGTTACATTATATATATATATATATATATATATATATATATATATATATATATATATATATATATATATATATATACATATATATATATATATATATATATATATATATATATATATATATATATATATACACACACACACACATTTAGGCCTACTTAAGTCTTAATTTTGATAAAATGAAGAGAACATTCAAATAGTATAAATATAAATAACTTTGTCATTACATGGTTTTATCTTTTATTATTTTCAAACTGACAATGTTAATATCTTGAACTAATGTCAAGTGTCAAAGTTCAATGCACAATGTAGGCTAATTTAACAGTGAGGAAACGCGGTTATTTTAAACAAATTCCTCTCTATAACTCACCCTCATAACATAAACTATGAAACATCGTTTGGATATAAATGTTATTGTTATTAGCATCACCTTTAACTTCCGGTCCAGATCTTGAACGTGACGGGAATGACTGGATTCGAGTCGCCTGCCATAACTGGGCAGCACTGCATTTGCCTTTCTCGAGACATAAATAAGAGTTTATAGCTCGAGCAGGGGGAAGAGGTCTTTTATGTTATTAAGATGATGAAATACGCCGCGACACTTGAGACAAACTGCACTGTAAGTGCTGTCTAAGTGCGCTAAACGGATGCGACAAGCGGGGACTCGTTTGAGAGGGAGGTCGATAGAGTCGTGACAGAGATCGTCATTTGCTGATTGAGTTTTAGTCGGAACTAACAGCACACGATTTGGCACACGCGCTGTTCTTTTCTCTCCGCTTGCGTATAAATTCACTGCGGGCGGAGATTAAGAGCAGTCGATCATCTTAACATCTTCTCATATAGGGATAGTAAAGGAGATCAGAGAGCAGGGGACCCTGACTGTCTTTTTTTTTACAGGAGGCAAAATAGCGCAGCGCGCACGCGTTATGATGATCCTGCAGGTTACCACATGAATAATGCACTGCCATTATTTTTAGAGATCGACCATCTCAGTGACATTTTGCTGAGATCAGCAAAGATGTATCAACTCATCACTCTTTCACGGGCATATACACCTCCTCTCCCTCCCTCCTTCCCTCTCTCTTTCTCTAGGTCATTACCATATTTGAAATATCGTTACCGTGACTAATATCCCGGTGTGACTTTTTTTTAAAAATATATGTGTTCATGTATCTTGTATGGCTTGACTGTATTTTTTAATGTTCTGATCTCTGATAAATGTTCACCCGTATGAAAAAAGGTTTCACCTGTAGCCTTGTGCATCAAAGTCACTCCTGCTAAAGCTACTGTAGGTTGGCTTTGAATGAGTGTAGCCTATGTTAAAGTGTGTATGCTTTTCAAAGTTTACTCCATTTAGAAGTGTGTGTGAACAGCCTCTAGACACATGCGCACTAGAAACATCTAGTGTCTCTGTATTTTCTCTCCAAAGGTTATAAGCAATTTAATGCTTTGCACTTATCAATGTGGATAGCTATTGTTTTTGCTACTGTTTTCTTTATTTTGTTATGTTATGTTTTTTTCTGACTACAAAACAACTGGCCAGTTCAGTATTGCCACCAAGTGAATATATTTAATAGTGCAAATAAACAAATTCACAGGATGTAGGAGTGAAGGCTTGGGAAACCTATACCTAATTTTCTGTATTCCACTCCATTCCACACACACTGTTGTATCCACACTATCTGCACAGACACAAAAATTTGAATGACTGCAGACATCCATGGACCATGTCATGAAATTATGAAAATTAAATTGCACAGTTACTATGCAGACTGGCACAGAACAAGGACTGTCTAAATATACCTTGGTCTTTAGAAAATTTGTGTTGCATGCGGTCTATGCTGAAGACGAAATTCATGTCACGCACACTGTACATACAGTATATCACTGTATAAGCTTTGCATAAAAAAACTGAATTGAACTTTGCTCTTTAAAACCTGTCCACATTGTTGACTCTTGTATAAGTTACTCATGATGGTCATCATTTGTAAGTCACACTGTAAGGTTATCCTTCTTAATGACCAAATGTAAATGTAATGCAAATTTTGCACTTGTGTGATGAGTAATCATTAAGACTTCAACTTCACATGCATGACTCATCAGTTCTCTAACAGGAACCCTATAGCGGTCAATGCTTAATTTACCACCATCTTACTCTACATAAATTTTTATGCTGATTGGAAAAAAAGATTGGATTGGAGGTACAATTCACTCCTTTTCTAAAATCTGCATGGATGTGCAACATCCAAGCCAAAGAACACGTATTCAGTACAGACAGTTTCCACAAAATACATTGGAAAGGAGAATACAATTTAAGAGCATCATAATTTGTTGATGTCTACTATGAAGCTAAAGTTGACTGATGTAATAGGCCATGTCAGATGCAACTTTTTCCCCTAATTGCAATTTGAGTGAAGAAAAAGCACCTGAAAGTGAAGCAAAGATAAGAAACCGCTCACACAGAGCACACTGTTCTTTTGAAATTTCTAAGGATGCTAGAACCCCCATGAGGCAACAGTAAGGGCCAAAGATCTCAGAACAGTATGCTAATAAAGGTATGAGAGGAAGAAGAGGAACCCAGCAGCTGTCTAAACCACTCAGCTATCTCAGAAAGACAACTCACTCTCTTCTGAACAATATCTGAACACTTGTGTAAAGTATGAAAGAAGAAAACAAAGAACAATTTTAACGATAAGTCTTAAGTGCATTATATGTATATATATATATACACACACACACACACACACACACACACACACACACATACATGCACATACTGGGACTATAAACTGGGTTTGCTAGTGTTTATGCTGGATATATTATTTTCTGGAATCTATTGTGTTATTCTTATTGGATGGACATCACAGTGAACTTTGATTTGTTACAAAACTGGACACCATTCCTGTCAAAAGCAATCAAACAAGGAGATTTATTTTTTGTTCCCTTTGCCAAAAAGTGTCCAGTTGCTGGTGTCAAGGAGGCCGAGAGCTGTTACTATGACACACGACTGAAGCCTGAGGCATCCTAAGAACTGGATACGGATGGAATAGACATTTTTACTGTGAGATGACACAGTGATTATGAAAGACAGATGTGGGTTGCTGTGCCCTTTTGTAAAAAAAAATTCCAGCACTACTCGTGATACATCCATCAATTTATCAAACTCAGGGACATTGTGCCCTAACCCTTCCCTCTTCCATAGCTTATATTACAGGTAAAATTTTGTAATTTTTCCAAAAGCCTAATAAATGACACCATTAACAGTTGAATTAGTGTTGTCACTTGAACATTCCCCCAATATGCCCCCAACCATGGAAAAGACCTGCAAAGATATGCCATAACTGTGTCTTAAATAACATTACATGTCATCTCATGTCACCCCAGGGAAATTACATTAAATGCTCAGTAAAAGCATACAGGGACTGGGTTTTTCCTTAACATTACAGGAAACAGTATTAAACGAATAGGAATAGTTTGCCCGAACATGACAGTTCTGTCATTACTCACCCTAAAGGTGCTCCCAAACTTTTCTCTGATAAACTGTGAAAACAAGGAAAAAACACTGCTTAAGTTGTGTATGAATCACTTAGGTTCTGCAAAAAGTGAGTTCTAACACAGCTTTTTCCAGTTTTCTTTTTGAATCCGATGAGCTTTAATCTAGATCTGCTTTTAAGTGACAAGTGGATTTAAATATTTTTCTCTTGAGAATATGTGTGTGAACCTACACTGATTGATAAACTTTGTACAACAAAACTCCATAACTCCTTTGTACATCATAAACTTTTTTTTTCAGATGCCAGTTGGGTTTGTGAATGCTGCACTGTGTCCATAGAGTACATTAGCAGCTCAGTCCAACTGTCCTTTGATGTGCTTGAAAAATCGATCATGTCACAGTTGATGGCTTGTACAGAGAATGTACACGAATTTGCTTTTTGAAAGACATTGAATAAAGTGACAGGAAAGGTGGGAAAGGACAGAACAAAGACAACACTTTGACTAAAGCAAAACTAAACTGTAATTTTAGCTCACAATTACAGAGAATTTTTTTTCTTCTGTGAACTCTTCTAAGAGTTTTAAATTTATACAGAAAATTAATCAAAATGTTGATGACTCATCCTACACTACAATTTTTTGTCCAATCAAATGCTCTGAAAGCCTCTCCATAATACCACCTGCTATATTAGCAAGAATCAAATCTGTGACATAATTCTGTCCTGTGGGATATTTGGGGGACAATCACTCCAAACCAAACATTTCATTAGGAAATACATCAAAAGAAAGAATTGTCTCTCATCAAATAACATAATATATCTAAATAATATATATGACAATTTATGGTTGAGCTGATTTTTAAACATTGTCAGTTGACTGGTTGACACATGCTGGATTATATCAAGAGGGCACATACTGGATCAGTACACACTCTTTACTTTAGTTCCATACAATTCCTTTTTCAGATACGACAAATGAAACTACAATTCAAACTTTAGTCAATTTCAAAAAAGTTGGGTTGTTTACTAGAAGGAGAGCGGATTGTGTTGTGAGCTCTTGAAGCTCTTCCAGACAGAAACAATGAGGGCATCTGCATATGCTCTGTTACCTTGGTTACCAAACAATGACAGGAAGGAGAAAACAGCTGCTTTAGGCAGATACAGACTAGACTTTTTGCCCAAATTTGCCCAGTTACTTTACTTTTGTAAAATACCTAAAGAATCTAAAACATCAAGAAAGTAAGCAGCATTCCAACTAATTTGTGTATATACAGTATTAAGAAATTGTAACTACTAACAATTACAAATAAACATTTTTTATTAATTATAAATGTAATAATTATATATTATAATAAATATTTAAAATGCATTCATATTTGTTAGAAATGCATATGCACACACATATCGTACAGAGTATATTGGTAATCTGAAATTAGTCCTACAATTAGTGCTACTGTAATAACCACCAGAGTTCAGAATAAAGGATACTTAGACCTGCTTTTAATTCTGAACATTGTTCTCTGAGCGCTTTTCAAGCGGACCATTGAAAATCTATAATGTTTCATTAACAGCAGTGCAGAGCTAATCAATCCACCTTGCTGCTCTCTGCATCCAAGAGTTCTTGCAAATAAGTCTATAGACATACCGCATCAGATACTCCACAAGCCCCTTCTGACAGAGCTGAATCAGCAAATCTTTATGCAAGCTTGTTGCACAAACAGGTCAAATTGTTAGTGTAAAGGAATTCATCCATTTAAAACCAGGCTAAGAATAATGTTCACCTCTGGGTAACCTTAGCTGGAGGCTCATGGGGGAATTCACCAAGAATTAATTGCATTATTTATTTGCATGCACTAGGTTTCCTGTTTTAGTGGTCAATTCACTAAAGGAATTATGCTAATTAAGTACATGCAAAATGCAAATGTGTCCACTAGAATCTGCATTAAATGCAGTTTGCACAATATCACACATATTTTTAATTTCTATTTAGATTTATTTACTTATTTTTTGTATTAAAAAGGACTACAAAAACTGTTGCAGAGAGCTGAAATATATTACTATTAATAGTTGGTAAGCTGACAAAATGTATTTTTTAATTTATGGGGAAGACTGTGATTAAGGTCTGAGTGTGACTGCTTCCCACAGATTTATCTGTTCTGGTCATGTATTACCTCTCTAATCTTAATGAGGGTAGCAAATACGGCACCTTCTCTTTCTCTCTCTAATATTGTGTAGCACCGAGGCGCCATATCTGTCACATTTACTGCCTCCAGTGTTCATTTGTGCCACTAAAAGCCATTCTAATTGACCCTGCAGGTCTGAAGAGCTCAGAAATGCTGTTAAATCTGATCTAATAATCACGTGGCACCTATTGTGGGACCGAGGTTCTTATAACAACTATAAAAATTTCTCTGGAATTATCTCAGAACATATCTGTGCTTAAGATAATGACTTAATCAGGCTTAATATATTTTGCAGGCATATGGTTCTGCATATTTCTAAGCTTCTTCTATGACGTTTGTTCTTAAAACAGACCATAGGTTAAATCAGTCCTCAAAGAAGGCTGGTACTTACATATTTAATGCTGGTTTTCCACAGGACAGGAATGATTTTTCAGTATCAGCAACTCTTCTAAACTGCTGACTATCCACTCAAGACAAGACAAAGACTGTGCAAACATTTATTCTAGATACATATGCAAAATTAAGAGAAGCACTGACACAATTTTTCCCTGTTTCAAATCTTGGCAGTGGATATTTGGCAGACTGTCATAAAGGTCACTAAGACCTCAAGCTCTGGATGTTCTCCATTCATACATTATCTATGTAACAGGACAGATTCCGCTATATCTAAGTAAATAAAATGAGCTGATGACTTATTCTCTCTCTACTGACAAAAAAATTAAAAATCTGGTTTGTTTTCACAAAATTAAAAATTCAGGGCAAGACCTCCTTGTTCAAAAGTCATTAAAAAAGATTGTTCAAATTCAAAATGTTCTGTGAGGAAAATTAACTTTCTCTATATCTGATCTTGTTGAATGGAGCCATTGTCTATGTTCCTGAGATATTATAGCAATTACAACACTAAATAATTTTTATGGTTAACTCTGCATTGAGATAAATGCCCTGAGAATAGGCAATGATAATGAAGAAAACTCCCTAGGAATTTTATCTCTAAAACAGCTAAATGTATCTGAGGCAAACCCAAATGAATGCTTAATGAGGGGGGCAATAATTATGGAATAATTTACAATGGAAAAAGTAAGTAATAAAGTAAAAGGAAAGAAAAAATACAAGCAACCACATTAAATTTTTGCAGATGTCAGATTCATACGCTCATTGCTGTCATTTATAGCATTAATATACTATCTTGTCCATTGCTGTCAAAAGTTTGGTATGAAAATATTCTTTATATCTATTTCTGAAGGAAGTTTATCTTATGCTGAATTTATTTGACCAAAAATAAAGTAAAAACAGATATATTGTGAAATATTATTACAATTTCAAAGAGTTTTCTATTTGAATATATTACACAAGTCTTCAGTGTCACATGATCCTACAGAAATCATGCTAGTATGTGAAACATGTTGATGTATTTAAAACCTTCAAGGACAAGGTGTAGTTGTATGAATGTTGAATAAATCTTTACTTTGAACAAGAGGAGCTGGGCAAGCAGATTTATCACTAGCTTGATTCAGAGGGACTTATGCTCTTTGTGTAATGTGGGTTTAGGCCACACTGTTTTACTCTTGTAATTAGATTGTGCAAGCAGCTTTTCATTATCCACCCTGAATTCAATGGAAATGGCTTTTACCTCACACAGGTGATTCTTCAGTGGTGTCCCATTAAATGATCTCTTGCAGAAAGCCTGCAGATGCCTGTGTCACAGGACAGTATAGAAAGGATGTGCACTTATGCATGTTCCTAAAAGAAAACAAAACGTTTGTACAATTAACCCAAATATCAAACATGCAAGTAATTAGCATTGAATCAATCTACATCTGGCCGTTTTCACCAACAGGGAGGATGTTCAGCTTGAATGAGGATGAAGATTTTGCCTTGTGCTGACTGAGACTTATTCCCACATGCAAGGTGACTGACAGCCTCTTATCTCTGCGCTGTACAGAAAGACGTTTTTGTTCAGAGTTAATGAAGAGAGCGTTTCAATACATCTGTCATTCAATACACTAACACACACACACACACACACACACACACACACAAAAACAATAACAAAGCCACTGATTTTATCAGATCCATAACATAATGATTCACTCTCACAGAAGATGCTTCTCCACTTGGGCCAGAACTACATAAAAATCAGTGTTAATTATGTCTGGCCACAGAAAACAAATAAAGCAGATTGAAAAGAGTTTATGTAATTGCAACTCTAAATCACCTTTCTGACCCAAATTACCCTCCCACACCTCTCATTCCCACCCTATTTAAAAAGACTATCCAAATGACATACGGTTGTGTTTTCAGACTGCATAGACAATTACACTGAAGATATATACGGCTATAATGTTTGGATGGGAATACTTGTAAAATGGGGACAAGATATTGTTTCTAAGAGAACAATGAAACAGCACATCAGCTCAGGCAGAGGTAAAGACACAGCTTAGCATATAGCACAGATTCAGCAAACTATAATTCAAGGACAGAGGGTGAATTCTGATGGCAAAAACTTAGTCTGCCTCTTACTGCAGTTGATTCTGGCTGACTTTTCACCAAAGTGACTATCCACAGTTAGTTTTGTTTTTATGTGTCATTTAGGTGCAGGATGAATGGATGGAGAGAACAGCAAAATGATGGATGGTTAGATGAATTGATAGACAGACAAATGGATCTATAGGATGGATGGGCAGAAGAGAGATAAATAGATTTCCTAATGCAAAGCTTAGTCCAGGATGAACAAATATGTTTAATCCAGAAAGTAACAAGCAAAAGCTTTAAAGAGCCAGTAAGATGAAAATTCTAAGCTTCCTATCACTGTTTATAAGTCCTGTACAATAGGTTTAAATCCATCCAAGGTTAAAAAACATTGTCATTTTGTCAAAATATCATTTTAAAATGACCTCAATTCTCAGAGATCCCCAAACGGTTCGCGTGAAGCTGTTCAAAAGATTCAGTTTCCTTAAACCCCACCTTTCGGTAGCATCATGTGTTCTCATTGGTCAACTAACATAGTCAGGTTTGATTGGTTGTTCCGCACACTACATCATGGTAAACAATGCGTTAGCATCTTTTTGGGGTGAATTATGTCTTATTCCTCTCATCGTGAAGCAAACAGTAAAATAAAAAAACTTGAACAGTCTCGCTGCTTTTTCTTCTGTGTGGGTGTATTCAAGCTGCGCGCTTCAGTTTGAATCTGAATAGCACGTTCAGTGCGGGGGCGTGGTCACATTAGATATAACGAAGGGAGACATGAAAAACAGACATCACGTTGTTTTCATATGGATTACTTTATCACAGAATATCTGTTAGCAGCACTTGTTACACTTCATTTTAATGACGTGTTTGTTAATGAAGATCAGCGCAGACAGGCTGCAGACAGCACACAAACTGATAAGACGCTCGGGAGAAAACAAACACATAACTTCATAATCATACTTCGCGTTGTGATTCGGAGATGCTCGTTGGTCTAAATAAAGTTGGTAATGAACCCTCTTTTATGGCCAGATGCTTTGAAAATCCCGCCTTGTACTCACCGAGATTAGAAAAGCAGTCATCAGTGAAATGTTGTGAACACAACAAAAGGGATTTGTTGCACTGCTCTGTTATTGTGGTGAAAATGAATTTTAGTCATTGGTTCTTCTGATCTTCATTCTTTGGCAGTGAAAATAAAACAAACTTGCCTTTACAATTAAAGACACACTGTCTCCTCGACATGACGCTCTCACACCAACCAGAGCGTCTGTGTGGGGGGTGGGGCAGGTCAGAGTTTTGTTTCTCCCAAGACGGTAGGCGGAGATTATTATGCAAAGTGTCCCTAGTGACGTACATAGAGATGGGCAAAAGATTTGAAATCTATAAAGACTCGTTTCAGCGATTCAGAGTCGACTCCTTACTTTAGAAGCCAATAACTTTATTAATCGTGTACTTTTTGGTTGAATTACTTTACACATCGTTTACACTGATGGACAGCTACATCATACACTGTAATACAGGTAATTTTTGATTTCCCATCTGTGTGGCTCTTTAAGTATCTCTGGCACTAGGGTGGATAAACATCACTTCATACATACTGTACACAGCCCCAAACATAGCTACTCACATTCCCAGACTGCATTCTCTTAAAAACTATTAAAAACCACTGGGTATCTTTAAGATGTGCAGCTTTTTAAAGAAAACAACAGCTCCTTTTTATCTCTGATGAACATTTCAGAAAAGAAATGAGACATTAGGGACTAGAAGGCTACCGTAAGTGAATTTAGTGTCTCGCACAGGTGATTTTATCCCATTTTCAAACAGTTATGTTTGCATGGGGAGAAGCTGAGGCGTTGTGTGCTGTACTAGTAGTAATATTGTAAGATATATGTCTATAGTTTAATAAGCTGAGAGGGAATTTCCTGGACCACTCCTTCCAATGACAGGATGGAGAGGTTGTTTATAGAATATTAATGTCCCTTTTTCCCCCACACCGCAATATCATACACTAGTCATACTCTGTTTTAACACCTGAAATGGCCACGGACTCAAACAGCCACAGTAAAGCAATGATTTTCTGTCTCATTCTGGTCAATTGGGTCCATCTCATTTCTCTTTATGGCTTCTGTCACTGCTGGGATGCTCTGTCGTGTGAATACAAAAGAACATGTATTAGAATTCAGCAAAAGAGCAGTACTGAGGGAAAAGTGTGCACATGCGTGCATTTAAGAGCTTTATTCGTATCAATATGCAGGAGCTTACACCTCTCTCAAAGTAACGACCCAGAGACCTTCATACATCTGATTCACCTGCCATTATCTCCACCTCATAAGTCTTACAGCGTACACTCCATCACACACACACACACACACACACACACACACACAGAGAGACAGATAGAGAGAGAGGGAGAGATAGAGAAGGGGTAAGATATTGAGATAAAGAGAGAGCACCTCAGGCACATGTGACAATATCAGAAAATATTCAGAAGTGAAAGGCAACAAATGAGGAAAATCACAGAGAAAACTCTGAATACTAGTGAGTCCTCAGTAGAAACAGATATGTAATACATATATATATATATATACATACATACATACATATATCATTCTCCATATAAGTCAAGTTCAATCTCACTTAAAGGACATGCAGAATAGACAATACTGACATACTGCTTAAAGTCATCATGAAACAAAAATTACAGTCTATTTTCAAAATGCATGTTATAGATCTTATTGTAATTTTTACAAAACTGTTCTGTTTTTGTTTTGTTTTTTTTTTGGGGGGGGGGGTTTGCAACATTTAAGTAGCATTAGTTCACAAAAAAAAATTTAATAATAGTGGACATGTATAAATAATAGACCATAGATTGGGAATTGGCAGGAGACAGACTATGAGCTAATACACAAAGCAGATATTGGAAATGGTGTCCAACTAATGAGGAAAATAATAGAACAAAAGTACATGTCTACAAAGACAAATGGCCAGTTGAATTTGATGGTTTACTTAGGGGAAATTATCTGTCATTGATTACATTAGTTCAGCACTTTTCTGTAAAACTTGTTAGACAATCACTATATGCTCTGAGCCAAAGCAAATGCCATCTAAAACAATGTGACCTACACAGTGCTATGAACATTTGTTTTCAGTGAAAGAGTGAAGGTAATAGCCTGTCAGAGCATTTTCCTTGGGGCAAGAGAAACAACAGCGATGTTTATTTGCACTCCAAAACAAAGGGCAGGAATCCCCTTAATGAAAGTTATGTAAAATGTGAAAGAGTCAGAAAGAGAAAGTCACACAGTAACAGATTTTAATATTTTTAAACCCTTTGAAGGGTGATATATTCGCTTAGCTTATCTGCTGTATACATTTAGGCTATATGAGAAATATGGATTTGCATATATGGATAAAACTGTTTCTAACCAACCGTTGTTTTCCATCATCCAGAAATTTAATTCTTGTTACTCCCCCCAGACAAAACCTGAGGAGTTAGATTAAAGCTATAAATTCTTTATATGACCGCCCCACCCCACTTTCTCACTGGACACCTGTTCAACAACCAACCTCATGGAGCATTTTACACTTACACGCTAAAATATGCTGAGATAAATTCAGCTCTGCACTTGGTAAAATATGGACAAACCAAGTGAATGGGTTACAGTTGGGTTCAATGTTTAACCCAGCCTTCTGGGCAATAACCCAACCACTGGGTTGATCCATATTTACCCAGTGCTGGGTTGTGTTTAAACCAGGTATTTTTTTTTTTTTTTGTAAGTGTAGGAATTACTAGCACTATTGTGAGCACATCTGAACCATTTTGTGACCTCTAACACACCTTAGAACAGTATAGTCTAGCACCAAATTAAGAGTCCAGTAGAGTGAGTGAGAAACTAAGTGAGTGAATCAGAAAAGTTACATTGTACCATTTTTATGATGACGCTGTGGCTGGAGTGACCATATTTAGCCATCAGAGGTCAGATGAGGTTACCCTCAAACATCCTCGAAGCTCTGACAGGGCTTTTTGACTGGTCGATACATTGCCTGCTAGGGACCTGACCTGAGATGCACTGCAACTGTGACTTTATAATGCACCGACCAGAACAGCTCACAACAGTCTCAATATAAAAAGACAGACAGAAAACTTTTTATGCATTTTGGCTGCTCATTTACATGACAACAGGGACTGAAAAAAAAGTTTTTTCTAAGTCAAAGTTTTGGAAAACAATCCCATTTTTGTAAAAACTACAAAAACAAGAATTTGAAAATGGTGACGTCATGCACATGTTTATTCAATAGGTGTGCGAGCAGGCACGCTCAAAAAAGAACTAGTTAGGATCAGGCCTTAAAAGCCATCCTAGAACCATTTTTCAAAGTGCCTTAATACAAAAATACTCTGTTAAGCCATTGACTGACTCGACTGACAGCCTATAAATGTGTATAAATCCAATAAATGCCTTTTTTCTCAAAATATGTTTTCCAGTAAAGATGCAGCCTCATTCAGACGGTCAAATGTCATTAAACTGCAGAGCTGGTTTATAAATATGATTCTCATTGTACAAACTGATAAAACACTGCTCTTACTAAATAAGCAGTTTTAAAACACAGGTTTCAATGCTGTAGCCACATTCTGGGGACAGTAAAATAAATATTACACTCAATTTCCAATATGTTGTCAGTATACCCTTTTAATTTAGACTGTTGCGCTATTATGAACTATTGTCTTACACGCTGATCTTTTATTATGGCATCATCGATTTCACATTTACCTGCCCATAAATATCCTGGCCAAAACATGCTGATGTGCATCAGAATTCACAAAGTCTGGCTCTCCAAAATGACTTTAGTATTAGGCACATAAATCTTGAATAAATGTAAATATGCCACGTTTATAAGTACAATGTGAAACAGGCCAGAGCACACATTTGGACATGACACAAAAGCCATTACTGTGTTTATATTTATGAACTCATTCCGCAGAGGCAGAAAAAAACAAACCTTTCAGAATATGGCAGCAGCTGACTAATCTCTCTTTCTGTTGCTCTCACACATTTTTAACAACTCTAGTAAAAGCTTTATCTCAATTTCAAACAATTGTTCACCGTAGCTCTTCATCAGTGCACACCTGTGTAAGATTTATCATTACACACAACTGCAATCTCTCTTTCTCTCTCTCAATCATTATGATCAGCGACCCAGAAAATAGGTTTTTATAGAGGCATTTTACCCCAATAAATACGTAGGTTACATGGAGTAGTGCAATGGTGAAAGTGGTGTAATTTTCATGTGAAATGTAATCATTTTCTTTATAAAACTTGTCTAAAAGTTTTAGTCCACATTAATTGTATTTGTATTTGTAATTCTGCCTATGATGATACACAGAAGAACGACATGAAAGTTTGAATATGATGACTTTTATTTCTATACCCTCCTGAGACCTAAAGGAAAAAACTTGTTTTTTTTTTCTATATCATTACACTGGAACATAACATCAAATGAAAAAAAGATAAAATTATTTCTAAGTATGCTATTGCTATGTGCATCAGTACTCAGTTATTAAGAAAATGATAAGACACTATAGGTAATAATCATTTATATTTGTTCATTAACAAATACATTTTTAGGTGGATTTTCATAAGACTTTGTACAGAGAGGATCATATACTATTTTATGGAATATACTACAGATTGGTTTGATATATTATATATATATATTATACTTTACACAATATGTGTGAAAACATTATCTTTCTATGTGTTGTATATACAGGTGCATCTCAATAAATTAGAATGTCGTGGAAAAGTTCATTTATTTCAGTAATTCAATGCAAATTGTGAAACTTTTGTTTTATTGGTCTTATGAAGAATTCTAATTTGTTGAGATAGTGAATTGTTAGGTTTTTGTTAAATGTGAGCTAAAATCTTCACAATTAAAAGAACCAAAGACTTAAACTACTTCAGTTTGTGTGCATTGAAATTATTTCATACAAAAGTTTCACAATTTGAGTTAAATTACTAAAATAAATTAACTTTTCCACGACATTCTAATTTATTGATATGCACGTGTATACTGTACATTTTATGTAATATGCATATTAATATGCTATTGAGGCAAAATGTTAAAAAAAATAATAATAAGTGCGATACTAAGAATAACAACCTGGCACAATTTTCATAAGAATATCTAATATTTAATAGAAATACTTCTATAAAATTTCTTTCCCTATTCACTTGTTGTCTCATAAACATTCTGTATGTCCTGGTGTATAGAGTACATGAAATGCCCTGTTTCGTAACAGAAAAACATATTCTAAATTAAATGGTAATTACAAAAAATATATATATATATATATATATATATATATATATAGAGAGAGAGAGAGAGAGAGAGAGAGAGAGAGAGAGAGAGAGAGCTTAATTCAATCAAATAGTAATTTTTAAATACCAAGTACGGTAGAGGGAAATTTCATGGTCAAACCTGAATGAGCTCTTTGCAGTCCAGACTTAAAACTGTAATATGTATGTTCTCAAAGAAATATGCTAAAATCTTCTACACAGGAAAAAAGTCTATGGCTGGGTCTCAGGAGGACATATTTAATGTCCATCTTGTACCACATTGTCCATTTTAGGACTAGTTCAAACATAAAAATCTTCAGTAGAATTTGTACTTGTTTTTCAAAGTAATTTAATACTTGATGTGATGAATTATGCTGATGCTGTCACCATATTCATCAGCATCACTGGCAAAGAGAAGCTTCTTCTGAATAATGAATTACATTCTCTATTCATGCTGCTGTTTACACTCTGAGTAATGAGGAAAGCAGGAGGAGATATTAGGACATGGTGGCTGAGCTATATTTCTACTTCACTTACTGACAGAATTTATGATTCATATTTCCAGAAAAAAAGCTAATGCAATCTAATCTCTTGCTCCTGTCCTTATTTAACACAGTCAGCCAAGAAGCATTTAAAGTTGGCGATGTCTAATTATTTCCATGTTAAAATACTTTAACCCCATGAACCTGACATGGGAACACTGCATGAACCAATGGCGTGAGTTTGGGCCTGAACTGAACTGAATTGGGCTTCATCTCTGTGTAATCATTCAACCCTGATATTAGCAAGCTATCAAGCCTTTATTGTGATCCAGGACAGCAGCCATACTATTGCTGCATTATCATTCATGTGTTGTAAAATATGCTTTAAGAATCTCTAGCGCAAATCAAGCTGAAACATAAATCTCGTCTCTTCAGTATAAATTTGACAGACAGAACGGCCAATTAATCCAACTAATTAATGTTTGTTTTGGCGATTCACAGAATTTGCTCATAAATTAGATCCATAACTCTGATTAAACAAGCCTCATTATCAGCCCTCAGTGACAAAATTAATGTGTCTTGTATTTCCTAATCTTTCACTCTGAGGCCCTAAAAGCAAATATGGACTTCTCTTTTTTTTAACAAAATTAGATGTTTGAATCACTGGGATGACAGATGACTACAGTTTTACTGGGTTTGTTTACAGTGCATTGTTTCTATATTGTGGAGTCTTTCGTGCAACCCAGAATACTCTTCATCTGACCAATCCCACCAACACAGGCTCTCATTTTCTTTATATGGTCATGCTGTTCTGTATTACAGCGAGAACACAGTCACTTTAAATTCACAACAGACACATCAAGCTTTTAAAAGAAACCATGTCACATAAAATGATCTCCTAAATAAGCATATGTAAATATGCAAGCATTTACCATAAGGGTCCAGAAGTCTGGGATTTTTTAATAAAAAACTAAAGTAATATGATTATTTTTTTAATCAGTAAGATTATCAAAGCATAACCCTTACGAAAGGAAAATATATTTACCTATATATTACTATTAATATATTTTTTTACTTAAATCCCACCTGAATCCACACATATAGGTTTACACACATCCTCTATTAATGACTAAGTAAAATAAAAAAAACCCTGTCATTTTAGAAAACAAATCCCATCTGAATAGTTCTATGATATTGTTCAGTAGTGCGATACAAGGTCCTGGTTTTTACATTAGTTTTACACATACTCTTGTTCTTAGCTCATTACACAGTCAACCAAGAACAAACACAATTATAGGAGAATACGGGATTAAAAAGATGTTTAAAATTAAGATTAAAACAGAGACCAATTTTTTTTGACGTCCTAATTCAAAATCCACAATCTTTAAGCACTCTATATCAAGTAGAATGTCACTGATGTTCAGTTATGTGGCTGGTGAATCATGGTTAAGAATTGACTTGCCATTCTTGGTCAAATGAAGAAGAAATGGGAATAAACTTGGGACTGCAATTGTTTTAAAAAATAAGAAGCCTCCTTTAGAGCTGCATTATGATAGATTACAACATTTCTACATTGCTGAAATGCAATAACATTGCTCTTGATTGAATAGAGCAACTCTTAGGACAATACATTATGGAAAAATCCAATAATTTATGATGAAACCACTAAACCACATCTAAAAGTTATCTGTGGCTTCAGAATAGATTATTTCATCATTACAAAGCAGCCAGAGGCTCAGAGACATCTATGAACTAAAAAGTGATCACTCTGAGAGAATAGTGAGTGTGTGTGTGTGTGTACTTGTTTTTCTATTCTGGTGGGGACTTAAACCTGAATACACACAGACTCATGGGGACTCGTGTCACGTTGGGGACCTAAATTGAGGTCCCCACGGGTAAACAAGCTAATAAATTACACAGAATGAAGTTTCTTGGAAATCTAAAAATGCAGAAAATTTCCTGTGAGGGTTAGGGTTAGGGGTAGGGTTGGTGTAGGGCGATAGAAAATACGGTCTGTACAGTATAAAAACCATTACACCTATGGAGAGTCCCCACAAGGATAGCTGACCAGACGTGTGTGTGTGTGTGTGTGTGTTTGCTGTTACTACTACTGCATTGCAGCACTGCCTGCTCCCGAATGACCAATCATGATCTAAAGCTTTTACTGAGAAAAGTGCAACCCATCTGTAAAGCTGAAACGCTGAGTAACATCATTAAACTTGATAGGAGTACATTACATGAGTAGCTGCTAATTACACTGGGCAGTGTCTCTCTACCGCCTCGCTGACTCAGAACCAGGCTCATATTCTAACAGGCAAATAACTGTATTTCAACACTGATTGCTGATCCAAGACCAGTTTATTCAGCAAACCATTTTCTGCTAACACCATTAATTAAACATTGTATATTTTACAGTCTGTGCTATTCTGCAGTTCTTTGATCCAACCTTATGGAATAGAATTTGTGTGATGCTTAAATGCTCACTGTAAACCTGTGTGGACATCACAATAAAAAGTGAAGCTTTTATAAACGGCATTAAAAATAATATCTTGTCAGTGACTAGCAATATGGCAGTTTTGCTTTTATACAATCCAATGATTAATTAATGCCAAATGAAATGCAATGCATCTTGAAACGTAAAGCACTCAGCTATATTGCACTCTACTGTGTGACGCTTTGCACTTGGCATGCTAAATATTAAGTACAAATAACTTTTTTGAGAGATGACGTGCATTGCATTACATTTCAGTCTAAACAGAAATTGTGCCACAATTAACTGAATTCATTATCCAATCACCAGCCTGTGCAGAACTGGGAGGCATGACAGACATAAAGTAATCAAATCATGTCCACTGAAAATTTTCAACTTGTACTTGATGGGATGTCACTTGTGACTGACCTGTCATATATGATATATCTATTATTCAGTCATAAATATGTATATACACATAAAGTATGTAAATGACCTATAAGTAAGCCCCGCCATCCTTAGTTACTGTTGCTTACTCAGACAAACAAACAGAGTTGCTACTGTGACAGCTTGTGTACTTATGCTTGTATGTTAGCATTGACTCACTTTTAGGGTATGAGCCGAAACACTCTGTTTATGTGTATTTCCCCTTTAAATGAAAATGAGCTGGTGTACCTGCCTCCCTTCCAGTGTTGCCAAGTCCATGGTTTTCCCGCGGAATTTGGCTACTTTAAAACTGTTGCCGTGGGTTGCTTTTCATGTCCGTGGGAGGGTTTTGCTGCAAACTCTTGGCAACCCTGCTCCCTTCTCATAAGAGTGAAAAGCTTCAAGAGCTCAAGCTTGCGGGTATACAAGTGTTACAGTGACCGTGATAGTGACCTCACACATTGCTTCCAAATGCAATTTTTAACTACCACATTCCTATTCATGATCATTCTGATACCACATGAAAGCAGAATTAGTGAAAACAGGCATTGACAATGGTAGCTTTAGCAACATAAGCCTTACAGAGAGCCAAGAATCTCTTTTGGAAAACAAAATATGATGCGTGATGCTTACTTTGTCTGGAGTCTGGACGTTTGCGCACAAAGCGTTGGTATCGATCCCTCTTTCAGAAGCAATCATTGCACAACTCCAGCACTGAACTGACCCTCATTTGTGAGGCAGTCCAAGGTAAAATGTTAGCACAAAGTATCCACCTTTTTCCTTACGTAACAATCGGCACTGCCATTTGTAAATTCTATGGGTCTAGCTTCTGGTCTCATTTGTGTCCAGCTATTTTTAGCTTTACAAAACAGTTCGTTTTGCTGCTTGATATTGACAATTGATGTGTCCTATCATATAATTTTAATCTGTTACCTTAATTAAGAACACACTGGTTCGTACTGCAAACAGTTTTACGGTTTACTGCATGTTGTTCTTCTCCTTGTTATTTACCCATAGCAGTTAATGAAGCGGAAGTCTCACCCATAGGCTTACTTCCGTGTTGAGGAAAAAGGTGGATAGGAATTTTCAGTTGTGTTCTCAGTGGTCTATGGAGACTCCTGTGTTCATTGGTGCATCCCAACACACAACACATTTTTAATTGCTCTTTGGCGCTAACATATTTCCAGCAAGAGAACAGTAATGGCAGAATGCAGCTTCTAACTATGGGATGTGTATATGCTAATAGGGTGGAAAGCGTCACAAATGAGCAAAACTTTCACCATAGTCTGGAACTGCTTGTGTGGAGAGACTGTTTATGATTTTTTTGGAAATATAAAACAAGAAGTGAGATGATTTTTACCATTATAGGCTGGTTGTTTTCACACACTGCTGCCACACAACTGTCTTCAAACATCTTATAAAAGGTGATTTTTGCATTCTATGGCACCTTTAATGTTCTACTTGAGCAGATGAAAATTGTAACTAAAAAAGTATGGCAACCAGAAAATTAATGTTTTCATTTTCATTGGGATTGGGGTTGAATGCTTAGGGACATTTTTGCTTTGTTTTGTTTGAGTTTAGGAACTGTTATGAAATAAATTCTATTGCCCATCCTCTCACGATACCTGTAATCAGTGTTACAAGTACCCCAGGCCATAGGCAGAAATTCCATCTGAGGGTTGTGCCCCCTAAAAATATGATTAAAAACCACGCTGTGTATTGTAAATAACAATGTTTTATTCATTAGAAACATTTTGCCTGCTTTCGTTTTTTATATCACCTACATACACACAAGTCCACTGAGAGAGAACAATGTCAATAGTTGTGGAATTCCAGTAAGGCTGTCTAGGCTATTTTATTCACTTAAATATCGGATCATGTGAATATTTTCTCTTTAGTACAGATTATACTAATGTATTTTTCGATGAGCCTGCTATGTTAACAATAAATTACCTGCTTGAGGGATAGTAATGTCTACAACGGACATGACCGCTGTCACGGTGCGACCACAACAGCTTAAAGTTATCTAATTTGGCACACTCCCTGTTACACTAATAGTAGTAAGGCTTCTCTGTGTACCCTTACAAGTACAATTCTAGCTATATTATTTGTGTCCCCTTTAAAAATTTCTCTTGAGAAAGAGTTTGTTGCCCTCTCCAACAGTTTTTTCCCAGGCAGATGGTTTTTCCATTTTTGTTGCATAAACATCATCAAACCAATGAAAGCTTCGGATCTTCCAGTGTTTCTCTATGGCGCTGAAACCTAAAGATGTCCGAGTTCCGGTCCCCATACAAATGATACTCGACTACCATTGGCTCCTTTGCATTCGAGGGGAGGGGCTTACCTATAGGTCAATTGGAACATTGTTCATTGATGGAGTTGACAAGCTAGTGATCTGAATGAGAGAGAGAGAGAACAGAGCAGGGTGTTTGCAGAGCAGGGGGACGCGAGGAACAGGATTAAGAACATTGATTTTGAAACTTGTGAATCCATTAGAATCGTTGGCCTTGCCCCCTTTGTTGGATGTTCCCGGGGGTAGGGTATATGCAAACTTCAGGGTTTGTGATGTCACCAACCCAGGAAGAAGCTTGTTTTGGTTCCTACTAGCTGTTTTTGTAGGCATTAGACTGCCATCAATTTAACAAACAAAATATCTCCATTTACATTGAACTTTCAGTGTTGAAACCTTCAGATTCTTTTTATGCTCAAACAGCAACATTACACACTAACTAGATCATCTATGTGGTATCAGTTATGACACTGATCTACAGCAGTGAGAGGAAGTGACAATAATGTGTGTATAAAGCACTGCGGAGACACTGGCACCTGGCCAAAAGGCATTATATTGACCTTTTCAGCAGTAGCCTATAATTGGTTTAGACAGAATGAAGCAATCACTTTTGTTTGTGTTTACAGGACACAGCATTTTATTTAATCATATTCTTGAGGGGAATATCTCCATTTGTATCTCAAGTTTCAGTGATTTGAATTAATAGATTAAAACAAGCATTTTGTGTGTACAAATGTCTCCAAGGAGACAAAAAAAAAAACTGCATTCAAAATAAAAACTGCACCCCCTTGAGGAAGATTCATAAGAAACTGACAACATTTGCTGCACAATGATTTGGCAGGGCCTTCATTCATCTGATAAAGCAGAAATCGATTACTCTGTCCTTACAGAACTTCTTTGACATCGCTCACTGGCTAACCATCAAAACACTCGACTCTGATCAATTCAGGCATTCATATATCTTGAAACAAACTTCTCTAAATTCCTGGCAAAGCATAGACAGGAAATGTTTTTTTTTTTGCCTTTGTATGTATGTGTGTGTGTGTGTGTGTGTGTGTGTGTGTGTGTGTGTGATAGTCCTGCCAATTCATCTTCAACCCACATTCACTTTATTACTGAGGCCTTAATCTGAAGCCTGAGAAAGAAACTATTTACACAGATGAGCCCGATCCCTTCCTGTTTTTGGTTCACTCCTACTGTATCCAGTGGTAATCCAGTCCCTTAAAGTCCGGTCATGTTTTAGATGGTATGTGCAGGCAGGTCTATTTGTCAGGACGCGAATGCACATGCAGTGTGTGGTAATGAGGTTGACAGCTTGACGGTGAGTGCTTCAGAGAGTGAGTGCTGTGTTAGTGAGTGTGAGTGCGCGTTTAGTTTCGGTTTTGGTTTCACTCGCTCCGTGTCCAATAAAACAATCCACGTAATCCGTTTTCTGATAAAATATCTTCCTTTAATCTTGATTGTCAGTTCAATAAAACAAATAAAATTAAAAAAAGCAAAATATGATCTTAAATCTTCAATATCACGGATGCGGTAAAGAAAACTGTGCAACTCCACTGTATTCCAAAGAGCGCACTGCCGCAAAGCTTCACAGTCGTGATTCTTAAAGAGCCAGTAAACAATTTTAACATATTACATATTTTTACAGAATATTTATCCAAATGGTAACATAAATAAAGTAAGATTACAAATGAAGCAAATTCAAACAAAAATATTCAAAAACTGAATCTAATCAAAATAGGCTCTTACATTACCGGCCCCTAATTGTTCTCAAACTCTTTGAAACAATTACTTAAATGTATACAGAAGGAGCCATATTATTTTAATATCCAATGTAAATTCTTAAAGTCCAAAGCAACACAAATTTAGGTTCCTATAGACATATTGCCTTCACTACTCATTCTGCCTCCTGCAACAGGCAAAGTTTTGTTATGGGTCTTTCCAAAATGTTGGTTTTTGTTTTAATGCGGACTTGTCGAACGAGACCCTTCTTGTCAGGAATAGTTTCAATAACTCTTGCTAACATCCAGGAATTTCTAGGGGCGGAGTCATCAACTACCAGAACAATGTCTCCAACAGAGAAGTTTCTTCTTGTGTTATTCCACTTTTGTCTCTGTTGTAGTTGTGGCAAATATTCACGACACCAACGTTTCCAAAACAAATCAGAAACATACTGCACCTGTTTCCATTTGCGTCTAGAATACAGGTTGTCTTTGTCAAACAGTCCTGGAGGCAACGATGGTTTTGTCTTGAGTAACAACAAGTGATTTGGAGTCAAAGCTTCCAGATCGTTTACGTCGCTTGATGTTGCTGTTATTGGACGACTGTTAATTATAGCCTCTGCCTCACAGAAAACAGTTTGAAGGCATTCCTCATCAAGAACTTGTTCTCTGATTGTAGCATTAAGGATTTTTCTTATTGAGCGTATCAATCTCTCCCATGCCCCGCCATGGTGAGACCCAGTGGGAGGATTGAAAACCCACTTAATTCCTTGCTGGCTGAGATGGTCCTGAATCTTTTCGTTGTTCCATTTTTCAATGGATTGTCTTAATTCACGCTCGGCAGCTACAAAATTGGTCCCATTGTCTGACCTGATAACTTTCACTTGTCCTCTTCTGGCTACAAATCGACGTATAGCATTTATACAGGAATCAGTATCCAATGAAGAAGCCACTTCGATATGCACTGCACGAATTGCTAAGCAAGTGAAGATAACACCATATTTCTTGACAATGCTTCTTCCACGTTTAACCATGAATGGTCCAAAGTAATCTACACCTACTCTTGTAAAAGGTGGATCATCTGGTAACACCCTGTCTGATGGTAAGTCTGCCATTATTTGCTTTCCTGTTGAGGAATGTAAACGACGACAAATAACACATTGTGCGAGAATTTTTCTGATTGCAGATTTGGCACCTGGTATCCAGTATTTCTGTTGCAGTGCAGAAGTCATGTGATTTCTGCCACTGTGTCCTGTTTTCTCATGAATATTCTGGAGGATTAAGTTGGTGACATGAAGATCCTTTGGAATAATCATAGGACGCTTGCTTTCTTCCGGCATAGCAGCATTGCTAAGTCTTCCACCAACGCGTAAAACTTCACTGTGCAACTGGGGGTTTAACCTGTAAATCGAACTGTTTCTCTTTATGGCTTGCCCACGTTGCAGAGCTGATATCTCCTCAGCAAACTTCTCTCTTTGACAGTACTTCACTATTTCAAGCTCAGCCTCCTCCAAATCATCAACTGAGATGTTACTTCCTTTCCATTTAGCTTTGATGTCTTCCATCCTTTTGTTCACTATCTGCTTGTCGTTACTTGAATTGACTAGAGTCTCTGCAGCAGTAAGTGTCTTTCTCTTTTGTACAAGATCCAACAGCATGGTCTTAAATTTTAGAATCCATGCTACAATGCGCCGAAGCTTTATCCAAGAGGAGAAATGATCCATCAGTTGTCTAACAGAACTGTTATTATGTTGGGTCTGTACTGAATTGACCAACACAGACTTCTTGATCTCTGGATCATCTGCAGATATTATAATTTCTTCCATGCTCTTTGGCCACTCATCTGTGGATTGGTAAAGAAATTTTGGACCTGAGATCCATTTTTCATTTTGCATGAAAGTGTTGACCTTTTGCCCTCTCGAGGCACAATCTGCTGGATTTGAGCCAGTTACAACATGGTTCCACTGTTCGATCTTTGAGGCCTTCAGAATTGTTGTGACTCTGTTCGCCACAAATGTTCTGAATCTTGTGCTTTCATTTCTGAGATATTTAAGTACAGCTGTGCTGTCCGTCC
Organism: Carassius gibelio; assembly: GCF_023724105.1. Taxonomy (NCBI): domain Eukaryota; kingdom Metazoa; phylum Chordata; class Actinopteri; order Cypriniformes; family Cyprinidae; genus Carassius; species Carassius gibelio. The sequence goes on along the minus strand of NC_068408.1, from coordinate 10,699,616 downwards.
AGAAGACTGAAGGTTTAAGTTTCAGCTGTAACTCTCCTTTTAACATCAGATCCATTTTTGTGGCAACTGTCGCAGCTGTCAGTTCCATTCGTGGAATTGTAGGCCTTTTTAAAGGGGCAACTCTGGACTTCCCCATCATCAGTGCACAGTGCACCTGGTCCTGTTGATTACGTAGAAGAAGATAGCTTGCTGTACCATACGCATCTTCACTCGCATCTGCGAAGTGATGGAGCTGTGCCACAACAGTTTCTCCGAAATCTGCTGGTTTAATGCATCTGCTCACCTTGAACTCTTCAAGCTGATGAAGTCCACTGAGCCAGTCTGTCCACCTTTGTTTTGCTTGCTCTGGAAGATCATCATCCCATCCTATTTTCAGTCTGCATAAATCCTGCAGGATCATCTTTGCTGGTAAAACTACAGGTGCAAGAAACCCCAATGGGTCATAGATAGAGCTGACGATTGAGAGCAGTCCTCGTCGAGTGAATGGACGATCTTTAATGACTATTTTGAATTGAAATGTGTCTGACTCGACATTCCAGTGGATGCCCAATGCTCTTTCCATTGGCAGTGTTTCCTGATCAAGATCCAAGTTTTTCACTCCATCAGCCCATTCATTCTTAGGGATAGCTGCCAGCACAGCACGACTGTTGCTTGTCCACTTGACCAGGCGAAAACCTCCTTTGGAACATATTGCTCGCAGACCATGATATAACTCTATGGCTTGTGTCTCAGTGGCTGTGGACTTTAAACAGTCATCTACATAAAAATTTCGAAGAACAGCATCAGCAACATCAGGTTTGAACAGTGTGCCGTGATCTTCAGCACACCTCCTCAAAGCAAAGCTGGCGCAGCTGGGCGAAGAAGTAGCGCCAAATAAGTGGACAACCATTTTATGTTCCACCAAGTCTCCATTATAATCTCCGTGAGGCCACCACAGGAACCTAAGAAGATTTGAATCCTCTTCATGCACGCGAACCTGGTGGAACATAGCTTCCACATCTGCCATAAAGGCGATCCTTTCTTGTCTGAATCTTGTAATGACACCAACAAGATTACTTGTGAGGTTAGGACCTTGTAAAAGTTGTTGGTTCAACGATATCCCTTGATACGATGCCCCACAGTCAAAAACAACCCTCAGTTTGTGCTTGACGGGATGGTACACCCCATGGTGAGGTATGTACCATATTTTGCCATCGGTTTTCTTGTGGTTGTCTTTTGTGAGCTCAACAGCATAATCATTTTTGATGAGACTGTTCATGAAAGATGTATACTCTGTGTGGAAATCAGGATTTCTGATGAATTTTCTTTTCAAATTCAGAGCCCGTTGTTCAGCCACCACACGATTATTTGGCATCTGAATAGCCTTGTTCTTCAAAGGCAGGCACAAGCTGTAATGACCATCTACAAGCTTAGCTGAGTCAGACATCATTTTCATAAATTGGAGGTCTTCCTTGGACATTTCCACTTGATCATCCTTTTCTGCTTCAGGGAAATCCTGCTTGAATTGCTGTTGCCACAAGTCTTCTAATCTGGCTACTGATATGCGATTCACCGATACTGGAGCACACCTTCCTTTTCTTGTGACATCATTACTATTCCTGAGAGGCCCATTGACTGTCCAGCCCAACTTGGTTCTAACAGCAAAAGGTCCATTGTCTTTACTACTAATAACTTGCCAAGGCTCCATGACTTCAGGCACATTAGCTCCTATTAGTATTCCAATTTTTGCATCAATACTAGGGAGACAAACCTCTTTAAGATACGGCCATCTCTCCAAATCCTTTTGCTGTGGAATGTTACTCTTGTGAACTGGAATTGTTTTCTGTGTGAAGACGTCTGGAAGTGGAACAAACTCGTCACCATCTAGACTACTAATCTCCAACCCAGACACTATGTGAGTTTTGACTTGTTTTTCATCTCCCATGGTTTTTAGAAGTATATCAGTCTTTCTTCCATTCACTTTCAGCTCAGACATCAACGCTTCTGTACAAAAAGTATCTGAACTTCCTGGGTCGAGAAAGGCATACGTTTTGACCAGTTGTGTACCTTTAGTAGTCTTAACTTGTACAGGAACAATTGACAAAGTACATTCAGTCTCACAGGTATCTTCGTCTCCACTTGCGTCCTTTTTTGCACAGACTAGTGCACTAGTAACAGACTGTCTTTCACAGCTATCCATTTTGTCTTCCTGAAGACAAGCAGTTTCCTTCGACTTCATATGCAGTATGGTTGGATGTGGCAAAGAACATTCACTGCAGCTCATTCTATCTTTGCATTGTTTGCTCATGTGACCATGCTTTAAACAGCCAAAACACAATCCTTTGGTTCGCAAAAAGTCAATTTTCTCTTGATGTGTCTTGCTTCTCAATCTTTTACAGGATTCCAGATTGTGTTGCAGTACTTTACAAAAAAGACATGGTTTCTTCTGGTTGCTGGCATGTTTATTTTGCGATCTTTGAACTGCAAGTGTGTCATCATCTTCAACCTTTTTGTCAACTGGTACAGCACTAGTCGTGAAGACCCTTTTTGTTACAGCCTTTTTATAAGCGCTTGCTTCTGCTTGTGACTTAGCATGTCCTTTAGCTGCTGAACTATCTTTTATGTCTCCAAACACTGGATGGAGAGAAATCCTTGCCTGCTTATTAATGAAATCAACTAAATCTTTGAACTTCACTCTAGCATTTCGCTTCTCTTGAATATCACATGCCACCGATCGCCATTTTTCTCTTAATTTGAATGGAAGTTTCACCACGATGGCTCTTAGATTTGCTGCATTATCCATCTCTTCCATGTAACTTATATCTGACATTGCATTGCAGCATCCTGACAGAAACAATGAAAAGGAGTGAAGTGCTTCTCCATCTTCAGGTTTGATGGAAGGCCAGTGTAGAGCTTTGCTCATGTATGCGTCTGCAATCTGATACTCATTTCCAAAATGCTCTCTCAGAAGCTGCTTTGCCTTAAGATAGCCTTCTGCTGGATTCATATGTAGACAGCTACGAACCAGTTCCTTAGGCTTTCCAGTCGTGTACTGTTCCATGAAGTACAAACGGTCTTTATCATTATCGGTACGTTCTTCAACGCCATGTTCGAAGGCCCGAATGAACAGCTTATAATCGAGAGGATCTCCTTTGAAAATAGGTATGTCAATTGAAGGAAGCATGGACATTTTTTGATGCTTCACTAAGCACTCAGTGATGCTGGCTTGTCGCTCCATAGCATTACATAATGTACCAACTACGTTTCCCTCTCTACCTGTAGAAGGCTCATTTGGGATGGAGTTATTAGTTGACTGTGGCCTAAGAGGTTGAAAAACATTATCAAGCAGACTTTCCTGTTTCAGTACATCTTCACGAGGTGTTATGCTACCTGTTTCCAGATCCATTCCCTTGTGACTTACTGCTGAAGACCGACAACTTTCATACTGCTTAATAACTTTAATCTTAGCATCTGACACTGCAAGGGCAACTTCTAGCTCAAATTCTTCCCTTTTTGCTTTTAGTTCAGCCTCTTGCCGTTCAATAGCTTGTTTCTTCTTCAATGCAGCATGTTTAACAAGCAGTGCAGCTCTTTCTGCTTCAGCAGATATTCGTGCAGAAGAAGTTGTAGAAGCTGTAGATCTGCCATCTACTGACCCATGTTTCTTATGTTTCTTACTGGAAGTCACTGACACAGAGGAAATGCTATCATCAGGATTCACTTCTAGATCACACTGTATTGCTTGCTCAGCATTTTCTGCAACCTGTTTCATCCACCTGTTGACTGCATTAATAAATCTTTCACATGAGCTGACTCTTGGTTCAAACCATGTATGCTGGTCCTTTGCATAATCTTCATCAGACATGTACTCCTCAACAGCATGATTCAGCTGACAGAAGTCTTTATACAAATGTTTGTACTCAGTTTCCAGTTTAGTTCGAACAATGTCAATATGTGCAGAATCATCCATAAGTTGTTCAATTTCCTTAGATTTACTTGTGAGCTGAGCAAGTTTAGCTTTCCTTGACTGCAAAAGCCTTTGCAATCTTTCTTCCTTTGCTTTCTCCGTCATTTTTATTGGCCTTTTAGCACTAGTGCAATCCTCATTAATCTTCGTATTTTCATCCATTCTTAGTTTAAAGCATCAAAACGAATGATTAATTGCCCTTATATCATTTGCTGAACTGTGCAGTATCACGTTTAAATATTTTTTGTTTTTTGTTTTTTGTTTTTTTTTTTTTTACCTCAGAAATCTTCTCCACAGAAACTGCGCCATTAGATTGCGGGTAGATAAGGCCGCGCTTCCGAGGTAATCCTATAACGTCCTTTTCCAACGAAACTCCACATAACATGTACTGCAAGATCCACTGTTCCGTAAAACATCCACATATCTTCGTGTCAAACACGTCCTTATCCTTCAGGAGTAAGTTTTCTTTACTAAATGTGAGTGCGCGTTTAGTTTCGGTTTTGGTTTCACTCGCTCCGTGTCCAATAAAACAATCCACGTAATCCGTTTTCTGATAAAATATCTTCCTTTAATCTTGATTGTCAGTTCAATAAAACAAATAAAATTAAAAAAGCAAAATATGATCTTAAATCTTCAATATCACGGATGCGGTAAAGAAAACTGTGCAACTCCACTGTATTCCAAAGAGCGCACTGCCGCAAAGCTTCACAGTCGTGATTCTTAAAGAGCCAGTAAACAATTTTAACATATTACATATTTTTACAGAATATTTATCCAAATGGTAACATAAATAAAGTAAGATTACAAATGAAGCAAATTCAAACAAAAATATTCAAAAACTGAATCTAATCAAAATAGGCTCTTACAGTGAGTAAGACAGAAAATGTTCATTTCAGATCTCATGAGAGTTTAGAACTGAATTTCTGATGACCATCTCACCCGTGCTCATCAGAACAAACACAACAGAACAGCAAATAATTACATCAGTCACACCTCACGTAAGAAAGAGTGTGGGAGAGAGATTCTGGCACAAATGTAATAATAATAATAATTATAATTAATGATACTTCTACTAATAATAATAATACCACTAATAATAATAATAACACTTGCCTTATAGACTATAGTGTTTCTCCAGAGCACTCAGTAAAACACATATACTTAATGATAATGATAATAATAATAATGAAAATAATAATTATTATTATTATTACAACTAAAAAACTACAAAACTAATAAAACATGGGGAAAAGTAGTTCTTATTGAAGCACTGAAACTACATCAATCAATCAATCAAGAAATTTGAAAGAAAGATTAAGTGACTACTGTCATAGTTAACATAGCAGTCGATACAAGCATCACTAAGTAAATCTTTATTGATTGTGTCCTCTGACCCTGAACTATGTGGTTATGACTACATCCGACAGCTTCAGCAGCCTCCAATATTCAGAATTATTGATCAGAATACTTCACATGATCTAATGAACACAAACTGACAATAGTGCCATGTCATCAAACAGCAGCAAAACACACATATAGCTCATTCACATCATTACCATCTAAATAGCACACGTATCTCTGTCAGGACTACTTTGTGCAGATAACATGTAGAGAGCAAGTGCAGAGCAGCTGTGTTGTGTGCTGTCAGCATTTATTTGCTCCTGAAGGTGAAAGACTGATTTATAGAGCTGCCGGACCACCAGAAAGCATCAGTCACGCAGTAGGTCATTTAGCTTCATGTCCAATTTGGTTAGTGATGTACATTATATCCACTTTGCTTGAGTGTGTTTGTATGCATGTGTAAGACCTAAAGTCCAGCTGGATTTGTGCACAGGGAAAAAACTCTCAACTAACCTTCTTATATCCTCATCATAGTAGTGCAAGATGGAACTCAATGCAGCGAGGAGAGCATCTGGATTGACCTGGTCATCATTTGACAGTGACTCATCCTCACTACCATTGAAGACAGAGACAAAACATGCTGACAAAGTGATGCCACACTTACGTGAGATTTAAGTGGTACAACCTTCGCTTCATCCTGACCGCTGTTTCACTCACCTGCTTGCCTGAACAGTTTCTGCAAAGTAATGCAAAGTTTGCCTGCCAAAAGATGTGTCCTCCTGCAAATGAGCACCTGAAACATAGAAATGTCAAAACATAATTCAATCTGACGGTTTGATATTTCTGTGGAATATGACTACTGACCTAGAGATCTTTTGTTTGTTTCTGGAGGCATCATTTACTCACCTTTAGCCTGTTTATAATAAATAGTAATAGAAAAATAGTTATAAATGTTATTTCACAAAATGTCTGTTTTTACTGTTACTTTTTTTTCTCCTCAAATAAATGCAACCTTGATGAAAATAAAACACTTTTTTCAATAACTTTAAAGTATCTATATCATTTAAGCAGCATACTTATTAAATGATTAAAGGAAAACTCCTCTGCATTGAATTAAAAAACCGAATGAGAGCTTTGCTGACTAAAACAATTAGTCTATTATCATTGTTATCATTATCATTAGATTTTCCATTTGATTGTGTTGCTGCTGTCCTAAAAACACAATCAAGTGAATAAAAACAAAAGGCCTTCTCTGATTTCTCCATCAAAGCAAGAAACATTCCATTAATGCATCTTTCTCTTTCTCTCTGACTTTGCGGAAAGCAAGAATTTAAAAACACAGAGCACTCAGAAAGCTCAAAAGAACCATTAAAACGAATGTTTGCGGCATTCATCCCTAAAGATTCGAAGCTTGGGTTAAAAGCAGTGTCAGAAGTCTGTCAAAGATAAGATCAATACTTATACTGCACATATTACTGGAATTAATGCTTAGAAATCTTCAGCAAGGAAACTTCTAAGACCATAAGTGAAGATACTGATTTTAACTCATTTCCTATTAGAAAACCACACCATCCTTAAGTCTTATTTTCACTGGCAATCTAAATGAAATTCTGGACGATTATTCAGAGTCCAAAATGGCAAGTTAATGCATCACACCACACTTGAATTCAGAGCAAAACAATATTGGTTCTTGCTTCTGTTGTTACCAAAAATGCCATGACAGTTTAACATGTGGAATGGAGAATGAGATGCAAGCAGGCACGTGCACAGGTAGGGCTCAACCTGTGCAGAGCACATGCCCTTTTTTTGGTGGTGTTTTTTTTTTTTTTTTTTCAATGCTATTGGTCACCATTTACGTCTGTATGTCTGTTTTACAAATATTTAGCAAATGAAAGTTCTTAAAACGAGCTTGTGTAAATCTAATTCGATTCTCAAGCTGTCAGTAAGCTGATAACTCCGCCCCCTCTATATTCATTGAATCAACTGAAGTTCCACAGCAGCCGCACAGTAGACAACAGCTGAGCTGAACAGTTTTGCGAAGGGTAAATAAATATCTTGTTTTTTGAATAAGTACTACTAAACACTATGTCTATAAAGGCTCATATTTTATTTATTGGATGTCTGTCTGACTGGCTGAGACATGTGGGACGCATAGACAGTAAAAGGTGGGACGTCGCCTGAAAGAGAGGGCTAGCATTTGCCATCTAGTCATAGCCAATACATAGCCAACACTTAAATAGCCTGGGCATATAGTAGCATTTCATCTTTTATAAAATGCGATTTTGGCCAAATGCATTTTACCACAGGAAAAACTGAGCGCTCCGTCTATATAGCTAAAAAAACTAGTTTGTAACCTGTAGATGAAAATGTAATGTGATCCCGGCAGCGGCAGGCGCCGTCGCCGTTTTAATGACTTTTAATGATTTTTATTTATTTTTTCATTGCTGGCTTATTTTAGGGAAAGTGTAGTGAATAGGAGATCTTCAAGAAACCAACAAACCTGGTCCACCACAGTATCAAATTTTTGCCAGGATAGGCGGAAACATGTTGGATATGTTATAGTAACGGTATGGCTATAGTTTCTTATAATCTGGAATTGAGTTGTACCATAGTGTTGGACATAATTACTTAAATTATATTTCAAAAAAGTTAGTCAAAAATACTTGACTCACTGCTCACCTTCCCCTCTTCTCAATGTCATTCATAAAAATGTTAACCAAATAATACAAATTAGCTTATGAAACCAAACAGAATAGCTAAAAAAGAGAATATATATAATTGATATAAAAAAAGGGAGGGGGTGCCCTTTTTCAGTTTCAGCACATGCCCCTCAAAAGGTCTGTGCACGGCCCTGGATGCAAGGGAAGATTTTCAAAGCTTTCATATATGTCATCCAAAATATATAGGCCTACTACTTTTTTAAGGTTCCTGGTATTTTGTTGTTTTGTGGAGCTCCACAGTGTGATTTCACACAACAAGGAAAATGCAATGTTATTACAGAAGGACAAACATCTATCCTGAAACATTCACATGTGGATAAAGCAACACAAGCAAAGATCTACAAAAGCAACAGAGCGTTTCCCCTCTAGAGACATGATTTGTGCTCTTAATTAGAGTCAAGTCATCCAAGCAGTGTAGCATTATGAAAAACCTCACACACACCGCAGATCACGCAGTCTGCAATAATGCCAGCAGCTGCAGAAGTGACGCGGCCGTAAAGAAAGAGAAAGTGTTAGTCATCAGTAACCATTTCACATGTGTGTGCACTTCACATTGAGCGTTAACAACTTTCAGACCCTAATTAAATGGGAATTGATCTCAGGAGTGCAGGGGGAAGAGGAAGAGTGCTGTGAGATGCATACTGTATGAGCTTAACATTCACAAGAACCAGTGACCTTTTGTCATTACTCACATACAAACTCATACACATACTAGTATGATTACATCAAACATGACATTTAATGTTCACCTTTAAAACAATACATTATTTTCAGGCCGTACTGTGAGTGTGTGCAAGACTAAAGGTGAATATCCACCAAGGGGGTACATTTTGATAAACTGTAAATTAGCAAAATGAATGCAATAATAAGTATTTTCAATGAGGTTACATTATTAGACTCATACCTTCAAACATCAAACATTTAAAGGAAATGTGGAGTAGCATTAACAAATTACTTTCTAAATACTTTTATTTTCATAGCAATATTATTATTGCAATAGAATATTATTATTTTTCATATTGTTACAGAATAAGAAGAAAAGCTCATTCAGTCAAACTGATGGTTAAGGATTATTTGTTGCACAATTTTTTGGTTTGAAATTATTAGAATTTTTCAGCGGAAACTTCCCAAACCGGAAGTGCCTCCTAAATCGCAGTAGGCTAAAATGATGCAGAATTAATAATGCAGCTCACGTACACACACTGACAGATGCAAGAGAAACCAACAAGCATTCACACTAATTTCCATGTCCATATTTTGATTGAAACTGTCATCACACTGAAGAAAAATGCTTACTGTTATTCATTTCACAGCCCATTACCTGTTTGAAATAGAATAAACTGGAGAACCCTAACCCCCATCTGCTGGGGCCGACAGGTTTTCCCTCTCTTTCTCTTTCCGGCCAGACCTCAAGATCATTCCTCATCATTCTCTGAAGGTTATGAAGGAAACTCTGGGATATTTCTCTGAAGGAGACTGAAAGTTAACGTGTGAACATGCAACCTGGTGTCACGCAGACACACATTCCCCAATTCTCACTTTGTAAAACAAGGTGCGGATAGCACAGTTACCCAGGTCTCACTTTTCAGAGTGTGAATCTCTTCAGGAACTACTGTTCAGCACGCCATTGATTTGATACACACACACCTACACCTGCTTTTGGGTGTTTGTGTCAGTGAGTTCTTTGCTGTGTCCTCTGCCATGTTCTTCTTATCAGATATTGGCTGACATTGTTGATGTTTGGCTGTGATCGGCCGTTCTCTGATCTTTGCCTCAGATAAACAAACACAAGCTGCTGATAAAGCAAATATTGGATTCTGACACCATCATCTTCCTCACCTTCACTAGAAAAGAAGCAAAGGCACAGTGTGAGCATTAACAAATGACCTACAGTTTTTACTGTAGAACCATTCAGTCAAAGGTACTGTAAAGAACCATCTCTTTCTTGCCTTTTTATAATCTGAAGAACCCTTTGGGAAACAGAAAGGTTCTTCAGATGTTAAAGGTTCTTTATAGAACCATTTAGACAAAAAGGGTTTTTCTATGGCACTGTGAAACACTTTTATTATTAATAGTGTAGGCCTAATTTATTCAGAATTAGGACACACATTGTAACGTTTAAAGTTTTCAAAAGTGGCATTAAAGACAGAACAATTATTTGAAATACATGTTGTTCTGCAGGATCATGTGACACTGAATACTAATAATAATAACTAAATAAAAATTCAGCTTTGCATAACAGGAATAGATTACATATTAACGTATATTAAAATGGAAAACATTGAAGTTACAATATTACTGTTTCACTGTATATTAATTAAATAAATGCACCCTTGGTAGACATACGAGACTTAAAAAAATAAAAAAGATATTATATTAAACTGGCATCTAACTTTTCTTTGGCTTTTTCCTATTAAATTAAAACAGTTCCCCAAAATGAATATTTGTATCATCAATTACTTGCTTGGCAGTATAAACCACCATCCACAGTGTTACATGGAGAGAAAAAAAATCTCTAAAATCTTGCGTAACAAAAGAAAATGATAAAGGCTGGAATGACACTATAGGTTGAGTAAATGATGAATAACTTCTGAGTGAATTATACTGTTAAGCATTGAAAACAAGGCAATAAGATCAATACATATACATACTATGTGGACAGGTGACCTCCAGTTGATGAGAACACTGTGAAGTGTAGATCCGCCCAGCTGAAGGCCAAAGGGGGAGATGGAACACTGGCCAAGCATGTGACCTCTTCAACATTCCAAATTCAATTCTAGAACTCCAGATGATTGAACACAACATCACACCAGCCTTTGCCAGAGATCCATAACATCCAACATCAGGCAGCCTTGCGGAACAGAAGGGTTTGGCTTTAGTAAAGTGGTCTGGCGGCTGACAGGCAATCTTCAGATTGTGAGAAACAGGACTGTTTTGAGCTGTAAGTACAGCTTCAGCAGGAGTTGGAATGCCGTCACTGGATCAGTTTCATCGATCAACAAGACGACTGGGAATGGCGCTTTCAGGGTAGCTGTATTGATCTTGTCATGTCACAGATTTTATTGAATCATTCAGTTTACCTTAAAGATAACATGAACCACTTGTTTACATATCTATTATATATACACACGTTTGATCAGTATTGTTATGCTGGTGTCTAAATCAACATGATGTCTTTTGTGAATCATTGAAAAAATGACATTACTTTTCCAAATGGTTAGTGAGTCGAGTCATTATGTTGGCATGTTCCCTATTGATACTTATTGTACCTATTGTAAAAAAAAATATCACCTCTCCGTTTTCCCCAAAGATTCAGAAATTTCTTCTCACGGCCTTTTTACAGCCACTGACAGATGTTTCCATCCAATTTCCTATGTGTGAGGTTAGAAAGAGAAGAAGAAAATGCAAGAGACAAGAGAAATGGAGAGAGAGAGAGAGAGAGAGAGAAAGAGAGAGAGAGAGCAGGATGTGAACTGACCCAAGTAGAGGAGGTGGTAAATTGCTTGAGACAGGACTTTATTCAGCATTGAAGATGTTATGCTTCCAAACTCACCTGTTACACTGTCATTCGGCTGGAGATTTATGCTCAAGTTGGATCATAATCATATATTAAAAAGCAGTTTAACTGGACATTTATAGGTGCTGTTAAACCGGTTTATCACCCGAACAAACAAATACGTTTTATGACCAGCCATCAACATAAATAAGCAGCTTAAAGTTCTTATGTGTAACTTAAATATGAAAAATCACTGCTAGATTATTGTATTAACAAACAGTACACTAACAAAATTTTTGAAGAAAAAAGTCTAGAAACAATATTACTGTTCCAAATAATCTAATCATGTCTTAGTCCTGCTTGCTACTTGCTACTGTACTAACTAAAATTAAATGCAGTTTTAAACTGACAAAAATACTGACCAAATGTAAATTTATGCTCAAAAGTTTGGGGTCACTAAGATTTTTAATGTCTCTTATTCTCGTTAAGGCTGCATTACTTTTCTTTTGACATTTTTAATAAATATACAGTATTGTTCAAAATAATAGCAGTACAATGTGACTAACCAGAATAATCAAGGTTTTTAGTATATTTTTTATTGCTACGTGGCAAACAAGTTACCAGTAGGTTCAGTAGATTGTCAGAAAACAAACAAGACCCAGCATTCATGATATGCACGCTCTTAAGGCTGTGCAATTGGGCAATTAGTTGAAAGGGGTGTGTTCAAAAAAATAGCAGTGTCTACCTTTGACTGTACAAACTCAAAACTATTTTGTACAAACATTTTTTTTTTCTGGGATTTAGCAATCCTGTGATTCACTAAACTAATATTTAGTTGTATGACCACAGTTTTTTAAAACTGCTTGACATCTGTGTGGCATGGAGTCAACCAACTTGTGGCACCTCTCAGCTGTTATTCCACTCCATGATTCTTTAACAACATTCCACAATTCATTCACATTTCTTGGTTTTGCTTCAGAAACAGCATTTTTGATATCACCCCACAAGTTCTCAATTGGATTAAGGTCTGGAGATTGGGCTGGCCACTCCATAACATTAATTTTGTTGGTTTGGAACCAAGACTTTGCCTGTTTACTAGTGTGTTTTGGGTCATTGTCTTGTTGAAACAACCATTTCAAGGGCATGTCCTCTTCAGCATAGGGCAACATGACCTCTTCAAGTATTTTAACATATGCAAACTGATCCATGATCCCTGGTATGCGATAAATAGGCCCAACACCATAGTAGGAGAAACATGCCCATATCATGATGCTTGCACCTCCATGCTTCACTGTCTTCACTGTGTACTGTGGCTTGAATTCAGAGTTTGGGGGTCGTCTCACAAACTGCCTGTGGCCCTTGGACCCAAAAAGAACAATTTTACTCTCATCAGTACACAAAATGTTCCTCCATTTCTCTTTAGGCCAGTTGATGTGTTCTTTGGTAAATTGTAACCTCTTCTGCACATGCCTTTTTTTTTAACAGAGGGACTTTGCAGGGGATTCTTGAAAATAGATTAGCTTCACACAGACGTCTTCTAACTGTCAAAGTACTTACAGGTAACTCCAGACTGTCTTTGATCATCCTGGAGGTGATCATTGGCTGAGCCTTTGCCATTCTGGTTATTCTTCTATCCATTTTGATGGTTGTCTTCCGTTTTCTTCCACGTCTCTCTGGTTTTGCTCTCCATTTTAAGGCATTGGAGATCATTTTAGCTGAACAGCCTATCATTTTTTGCACCTCTTTATAGGTTTTCCCCTCTCTAATCAACTTTTTAATCAAAGTACGCTGTTCTTCTGAACAACGTCTTGAACGACCCATTTTCCTCAGCTTTCAAATGCATGTTCAACAAGTGTTGGCTTCATCCTTAAATAGGGGCCACCTGATTCACACCTGTTTCTTCACAAAATTGATGACCTCAGTGATTGAATGCCACACTGCTATTTTTTTGAACACACCCCTTTGAACTAATTCAACTAATTGCCCAATTGCACAGCCTTAAGAGCGTGCATATCATGAATGCTGGGTCTCATTTGTTTTCTGAGAATCTACTGAACCTACTGGTAACTTGTTTGCCACGTAGCAATAAAAAAATATACTAAAAACCTTGATTATTCTGGTTAGTCACATTGTACTGCTATTATTTTGAACAATACTGTATATATATATATATATATATATATATATATATATATATATATATATATATATATATATATATATATATTAGTTTTTTATTAAATGTATTCCTCTGATGGCAAAACTCACATGATCTTTCAGAAATCATTCTAATATGCTGATTTGGTGCTCAAGAAATGTATTTTTTATGCTGCTTAATATATTTGTGCCCTATATATTTTATATATATATATATATATATATATATATATATATATATATATATATATATATATATAAAATATATATATTTTGTAACATTATAAATGTCTTTCCTGCCACTTTTAATGAATTAAATGAATCTTTCCTGAATAAAAAAGCATTCATTAATTTAAAAAGATCTCAATCATCCCAAACTTTTGAATGGCAGTGTATTTCTGGCACAAGACAAAAACCAAACATCTTTCTCCAAGTAACAGAAAAATGGGGAGTCTTGAGTATTTGTTTTTGCAATTGTGCTTGGTGCCAAGTAGTGATGCAGCAATTGCACATCTCACTTCTTAAGTTCTTCAGGCTCAAGTGCCATATTCACTGAGATGTGGGAACTTGCTGGTTTGTGGGTTTTGCTTTCCCATGGGTGAAAACCCACATCCTAAAACACCAGCTCATATTGTAACAGAACAGATCGAAGATAACACCGGAGGAACAGTGCTGTGATTGGGTATATATTTTTTCAAACAACATGCTCAGGTTTGTGTGAGTTGTCCAAACCAATGGTTTGAACAAGAAATGTGACTCTTTGCGGTGGCCTCATATTTCTGGCTTGGAGGAGGGAGAGGAGTCACCCTGCCACAGTACACGGCCTGTAATCAATCTCTAAAAGGAAATTATTTCTTCAAACCTTTTCCTATATACTAACAAACAAAAACCACATTTCACTCTGTATTTTTCAAGCACTTTAAAATTGCAAAATCACTAAAGACACTGCAAAGCCCCAATATAAATATAAGAGTGTGTATGAGAGTGTAATGAAGGACATTTCTCCATTTCCAGTAACGATTCCCTTGAAACTTGACCAAATCTCTGAATTTCCTGAAGCTGAAAAAGGGCAGTTGCACCATTCGTGTAACGCATGAGACATTCAGGTCTGCCCTTAAACACTTGAACGCGCAAGTGTGACGTATTGATCAATGGGCACGTCTCAAACAGAGACCAATCTATCCAAGTTAAAGCCACTTGCCAAACGGATGCCGTTTCAGCAGTAATACATCCCCTGTGGCAGACAGCTCTAACATTTGGACCTCTGCTAATACAGTCTACTGACATAAGCCACTCCAAAAAAAATGAGAGAGCCGGCAAGATGGAGAGAGAATGCCCTGCGTGCAGAAGACAGAGGATAGCTCAACCTGATGCTCAATAAGACATTATTGATAATACACGCATAAGGCATTACTCATGAGACACATGAGGAGGTGGGACAAACTCACTGTAAAGTAACACTTGATTAACAAGATTCAAATGTAAAAGATTTAAGCTAAAGTTCACTTAAAAAATGATCTTTTACTTACTTTTACTCATGTCATTCCAAGGCCACATGACTTTCATTCTTCTGCGGAACGAAAAGATATATATATTTTTTTTAAATCATGCAGGTCTTTTCAGAAAGTTCTTTTTCAGTCAGTTCTTTCCATTGAGCTTGTATACAAATCATTCTGATTCTTTCACAAATCAGGATTCAACTTACTGATGTCAATTAAGGTTCTCAAATCAAAAGTCCACTTTCAAAAAATAACAAAAATTTAGTCTGATGACATATTACAGCTTCAGAAGATTTAGAGAATAGTGCACAACTCCTATGAACTACTCTCACGTTGTTCATTTACTTGTGTTTAAGCGCCTTATGAAGCCAGGCGTTTTTATAGTGGTCACTATAAACTGCATTATACTGAAGCTGTAGTGTGCTTCACATCAAAATAACAGACTACAAGTCTCAAACGACATGAGGTTTTGTAGATAATAACAATTTTCATTTTGGGGTGAACCATTTCTTTCAAGACCCTTCATCTCTCTGCAGACCCATGCAGTGATTTCAGAACAAAGAGCAGAAACTTAAATCTACTGTATATCAACACTTTATTCAACTGTAACATCACTTTCCTGCTTTCTTCTCCCCTCTCTCTTGTGGCTTCTCCTCTCTCCTGTTGAAATATGCATGCACTCTTTCCGTCCTTCCGTCTCTGGTGGACACATTAGGAAGGATGGTATATACCAACATGCCATCTGAAGTCCAGCATTTTAGATGCTGTCATTGCCTATAAAACATTTAAGCATAGTCCTTTTCCCACAGGCACTGCAGAAAGGCTTGTAATTAAATGAACAGCTTGTCGGAAGAATAAAAAAAACCACCTGTCAATCAGTGCTGTTAATTGGGTATAGACCATTAGTGTTACTGCTAGCCTGTTGTATAGATTAGTGTCCATAACAGGTTCTGTAAATAATGGAAAGCTTGAGATATTTTCACCCTGAGAACTAAAGAGAAATAGTGCTTTTGACTGAAGGTCCAGGAGTACCTCGGTAAGAAAGAGCCTTGTGTCTTAGGGTCCTGTTGTGTTTCATCAACGTGTGCTGCAGATCTAAGCAAGGAAGTTTATTTTTGTTTCTTCACGCTCTATTCATTTGAGGTTGTGCATATAATCATTTGTATCAGGGTTCCTCAAATATTGCTCTGGAGGGCCAATGCCCTGCATAGTTTAGCTCCAACCATAAACAAACACATCTCACCAAGGTTTTCAAGATCACTGGTTTGAGCTAAACTCTGCAAAGCAGTGGCCGTCCAAGACCGGATTTGAAGAACCCAGATTTATGTTGCTTTGTCAGACTGTGGCATCCCAGTAGGGCAGACAATTTCAACATCCTGAATGCTGGAAGCATCAGTGACGCCTCCCTCACTCCCCGCACTACTCTTGGAGGACGTGCTACGCACCAGAGAAGTCATCTTTTGTCCGTAGAGGTCTCCTATGTAAAGAAAAGGCATGCTGAGATTTGGCAGTTTTTCGTCCTCTGGCTGAAGCTGCTCAGAGTCCACCAGGGCTTTCTGTCTCTGGTAGTACTTGGAGAACTTGTTGAAGATGATAGTGATTGGAAGGGCGACTACAAGCAGGCCGCAAATGATGCACAAGGTGGCGATGAGTTTCCCAGCCAACGTGATGGGATACGTGTCGCCGTATCCCACCGTGGTCATGCTGATCGTCGCCCACCACCAGCCTACTGGTATGGTCTGCAATTCCGACTCATCGTCCTCCCTCTCCACAAAATAGATGAGCACTGAGAAAATGGAGATTCCCACGGAAAGGAAGAGGATGAGGAGTCCGACCTCATGGTAGCTGTGACGGAGCGTTGCTCCAAGCGAACGCAGCCCGACCGAATGCCGTGCCAGTTTGAGGATTCGAAAGATACGCATGAGGCGCAGGATTTGCACGACCCTTCCCACGTTCTCAAGCTCCTCGCTTTCCTCAGCATCCATGGTTTCAAACGCCAACGTGGCATAAAATGGAACTATAGAGGCGAAATCAATGATGTTTAGCACATTGCTTAGGAATTTGCGCATACATGGTGTGACTGCTAACCGTAGGATGAACTCGAGAGAAAACCAGAGGACGCAAAAGGTCTCGAACACAGCCAACACTGGGTCCTCCACTTCTTTGTCATTAACGTCCAGCCTTTGGAACTCAGGCATGCTATGAACGCACATGGCCACAATACTCATCAGTACCACACTCAGTGAAAACACTGCCATTATTTTTGCGGAGCACGAATATCCCGGGTTTTCCAGTCGCAGCCAGAGTTCCTTACGCTTCTCAGAGCACCAGGTGCCCTCAAACTTTTCCAGGTCTTTGTCAAATGCTGACAGTTCCTCCATCGATGAATCTAAGCTGTCCTGTAGTTGGTTCTGCAGGTCATCGTCATTTCCCCAGTCGTGATCTCCTGTGTACTCTTTCTGTTCTTGAAATCTGTCGCTGCAGCAAGCGTCCAGGTGAAGCTCCTTGATGCCCCAATATTCCAACTCCTGGCTGAAACTAAACACACACAACTCTTCCATCAGGTGGATCTTTCCGGTATGATAGAAATTGAGCACGTAGCGAAAAAAACACGGATTTCGGTCAAAATAATACTCGCGTTCGGATGCTGCATAGTCGTCGCAAAGCTGGAGAATAGCAGCCTCTGAGCTGCAGTAGAGAAGTTTGGCCAGTCGTGTGTGGGGGAAGCGTTGGAGGACCATTCGTTCCACTTGCTGCTTAAAGCCGCCGACGTTGAGGTTGATGAAGCTCTCCTCGGGGCCTTGGCGGTGCAGGACCTGCCCATACACCATGATGGATGTCAGAACATGAAGGAGTGAGTGGATCTGTTGGGCTAAGCAGTTTTGGAGAGACTCATCTATGGCTGCATGCCTGTAATGCAGGAAGAGAAAAGCCCGATTATCACTGACCTGTTGCTATTGATACCTGCTCATCAAAACCATGCAATCTTTTTTTTTCTCAGTACTCCTTGCCACAATTCACTGTACTGTACTCCACTGTATGGCAAGACAAAAACATAATCAGATTTAAATATGCAGACAGAAAGACAGCTAATCTATTATATACTGCTTCTAAATGTAACAATCATGATGGGATAAAAGCATTCTGGAGCCCAGATCAGCTTTTATAGCTGCCAATGGATATTGATTTTGTACACTGTCATAAAAAAAAACCTTTTTGATTTTGTGATCATTATGAGCATTTTAATAGTAATTCTGACTTTCTTTTCCAGCAGTACGGCAGGGTACAAAGTCATGTCAAGGTTTCAGGACATTCAGTGAGCACTTGACAGTTCTAATTAGCAGTGCTTTTATAAAGTTTGAAAAATTTATATTTTTATTGTGAGATGATGAAACCTTTACAATTTACAATGACCATTAATGAAAATTATTGTAGTTTGCTTTATTTTTATTAAATAAGTAAAAAAAAAAAAAAAAAAAAAGGTCATCTTGTCATTCAATGGAAACTGTGTGTACATAGAGACATGCTTATTTGATTGGTGACCTATAAATTGTGCAAAAACTTATATATTTCCTCTTTAATGTCCTATCATTTTCTTTTTTAATGTATTATTTCAAGTTTTTAGTTAAGACTTTCAACTCCAGATTTTCAATACGGCTCAGACTTTTACACCTGTGTATGTATGTAATAATTAAACTTGCAATACATACAACGTAAATAAAATCTGACAGCAACAAAAGTAACTATAGAAAAACGAAATTACTTTTGGGTACAACATCAAATTTCTAAATGACATTTTGAGTTTCTGCGAGGTGTGTGCAAATCCACGTGCTCTGCCTGATGGAAATCCAGCACCAAGGACAGCACTGAAGTTAAGTTCAAAAGAAACACTGCGGAACAAAAACTACAAACAAGCAATGTCACAGTTTACCTGTTTTCCTTTCTTTTCAGACGGCATCAGTGCACTGCAAAGACGTTCGGTGTGGATATTGCCATCTTCCAGCGCCTTCCTTGGTAGAGTAGAGCCCGGTGTGCGCTCGTTTGCAGCGTTTGCCCCATGTCCCGCAGCAGACTGTGTCGGGTGGGACACTTGGCACACAGTGTGCCGCAAACGCACTCGCGGTGCCTCGGGGCAGCTGTGCGTCCGTGCGTCACTGGCCCGTGGCAACTGAAACGCGCTTGCGCTTCGCGTTACTGGACGCGCCTCCACATGCTCCAAGGAGGAACAATGATTGAGAGAAAAACCAGGGCTAGAGAGCGACTCTTTGACCACCCGTGAAGACCAGTTAAAGGATTAGAAAACTAATAAAAGACTGAGATTATAGATCCCTGGAGTTACTGCTTAGGAAGAAAGCAGAGGTCGGATGGATTTTGTGAAAATAAAAGAAATATAGCCTACTTAAAAGCAGCAACGATTCTTTTCCCTCAAACTTTTAAGAGCATCATGTGTGTAATTTTAATAAAAGCGAATGTCATCATCGACGGAGGATACTGCAGTTACGTTAAAGAATGTTAAGTTATCATACCATGTAAAGAGCGAGTGGTTTGTCAACACATTCACTTTCTTCGGTCAAAGTATTTCTCCCTGACGCAGCACCTGTCGCACGTGCAGACAGGAATTGACAGATGATGCCCTCTAGAGGCCGTCAAGAGTACGCCGGTTTAATCTTACTCTTTACAGTATGTATTTTTAAATACGTTGTTCAACTTAATAAAGAAAAAAAATATATATTCTTGTCCAATAAAAAACAACACTGTCACTTATGCTCAGCGAAACACTATAAATGTTTTAAACATATGCAATAAGTAACATTATACACTGTCAGAAGCGTCAGTTCTCGAGAGCGACTGCAGAGGGCAGCATTGCGTGGCATACAACGGATACTATCTCTAAAGGTTTCAATGGACAGGTGCCTAAAATTAAATATGTAAACTCTCAATTCAAATCAGATTACTGACAAAAGTGAACAGCAACGTCTGAGAGATTTGAGATTTTTTTTTTTATAATATCTTTATCTTTTTGTAAATATAGGAACATTTATTTTTTTTTGCAAGGCAAATTTGTGTTCTATTCAATCAATGCCAAAATAACATAATACACTGAATCCATTTCACTTTTTTTTACTACAAAACGTCTCAAATACACACATACAGTTATTAGTCAGATTATTAATTCCTAATTTTGCGAATGTTTGCGAAAAATGTTTAACTAATTTTTGTTTAAATTGTCAAATTGGGTAGAATGTGATGATTCACATAAAAATGTCTTTTTTGTACAGAACTTTGTTAGATAAAGTAAAATAATGTAATTATATAAGTACATGAAAATGCCATATATATATATATATATATATATATATATATATATATATATATATATATATATATATATATATATATATATATATATATATATATATGATAATTTGAACATCCAAATTACACAGATTAATAAGCCTTCTACTTTTGTGGCAGTTTGTGTCCCACAGTACATCGAAAAGACTGACATTTGATGGAGCAAGAGCTGAGCTTGGGAAAGAGATGGTAAAATCTATCCCACTGGGGAGTGACAGAGAGGACAGAAGTTGTGTTGTGTGATCTCCTGCTCCACAGCACAGTGCTTACACACACTGCACATCCAGAACTGGAACTCCGATATCACTCTTCCTGTCACTATACAGGTAGGCAACTTGCCCTCTGGCCTGAGAAAGAAAAGAAAGATAAAAGAGAGAAAAAAAGAGAGAGAGAAAGAGATTAATTCATCAAGTCGGAACGCATCATCACACATGCTAGTTTAACAAACATAATTGGGACAGTTATTTCGGTGACTCATATTTAAGTTTTGTGCTGATTACTAATTACTGGAAATAACTTTACTCCAGAAAACTTTCCCCTGTAAATGTGTGTGATGTGTATATGTGCTTTTTGGGGTTTGCAAAGAATTAATTATAATGGACAGCTTCAATGAGACAAAGAAGATACAATATTGTTGAAAGTTTTGGATTCAGTAAGATTTTTTTTTTTTTTTTCAAGAAATTAATACTTTTATTCAGCAATGATGCATCAAGTGACAGTAAAGGCTGTTCTTATGAACTTTCTACTCCTGAAAAACAAAAATATCACAGTTTCCACTAAAATACGTTGATAACATAAGCAATGTTACCTGGGCACCAAATCAGCATATTTGAATGATTTCTGAAAGATCATGTGACTCTGAAGACTGGAGTAATGATGCTGAAAACCAGCTGTGCAATCACAGGAATAAATTACATTTTAAAATAAATTCTAATAGAAAACTGATACTTTCAACTGAAATAATATTTCACAAAAATACTGTATTTTTTTTTATCAAATAAATGTAGCCTTGGTAAGGATAAGAAACTTCTTTCCAAAACAAAAAATCTTACCGTCTCCAAACTTCTCAATGGTAGTGTATTCAATACTCTTCCCTCTGTTTTACTACCGTTTAAAGGAGGAACTGTGCTGATGTAATGTTTTGAATGGTCTGGAAATGTCCAATCACCTGGCACACTGCAGTGATTCGGGTCTACATCATGCGTGCTGATCTTTACGTCACTCATCTCACACTACTTTACACTTGCGTCACTGTGACCTCACAGCTCTGTCTACCAGCTGTAACGAAGGATCCGCCTCAGTTATCGGTTAAACGAGGCCTGAGAATGTTTCCAGTGCTTCTGGCTATTGTGTTCCTGTCTTACCCATCAGTGAGACTGTCTCGCTGGCTTTGCCGGGTGTCTCGAGGGCTGTGTTTGGTGAAGATCTCCAGGGCCAGGTCTTCATAAAGCTGCCTCTGATCTGGAGTCAGTGTTTCCAGAGACTCCAGCTTAATAAAGGCGCGAGAGCAAGTACCAAACGCACAGTTGGCAGATGAGCAGATGGCTAGCAGAGAGTAAATCTCCACAGCAGGGATGATATCCTCATAGTCACGGAGATGGAGAGCTGGAAACAGAAAATAAAGAAATGATTGCATTTCTTCACATTTGAAGAACAAGATTTTAATAAGAAACACCTCTGCTGCTCACTGAAAGTTCATTTTCATACTGTGGTGCCTAAATTCACTTGTAGCATTTTAAACTGCTGCGATATGTGTTTTTACAGTTTTTACAGAATGTTTATATTAATACTTTATATTTTATATATCCCTAACTTAAATAGCTTTTATTAAATAATTTTAAGATTTTAATATTAGTATGCCATGAAAACATTGCTAACTGAAAGACAGAGACATTAACCCACACATATACATGCATGCATGCACACCTCTTGTCCAGGTGGTCCTGGATATGATGTCATCTGTGGTTTAAACATCTTGTCTAGACCTTCATGTAAGCAAACGTTTTTTGCAAGTGTGTATGTGTAGACTGAATGCTATAAAGACTTCACTTTGAGTTTGTTTTCTCAGTTCAGGTAAGCGATTTAACACTTTATGTTCGCAGACCAGACATACCACGCATGCATTCACTCACACACACACTCACACACACAGAAACCTATGGATAATTATATTACGGTGATCATTATAATTTTCTGCAAATGTATAATTCTGGGTAAATATCAACATACTGCACCCGAAAAATACAGACAGGAAATCATTTAAAAATTCAAACCTCTCTGATTGACTTAACAATGTAATAATATTCTAATAGTAAGTGTGTATATGCTATTTATTGCATGGGGTTGTAAGTGTTACCTGTCCTCATGGCTGCGTCCACCTTGCCTTCGTATAGCTGTCTCTGCGCAAGCAGGAAGAAATGATAGGCCTCTGCCCCACGCCAGGCGTCATCCAGGATACGGCTGTCTGAAGACGACTCATCTTCCTCTAACAGCCCTGCTAATGCACTGGTAGCCTGAAATAAATCACACACACAAATTACCAACCACTAGGCTGTAAATGAGCCCTTTATCACTACTGATTTCCTGTCGGACTCTGAGTCAGGCTGCAGCTGCACACCACAGTGCCAACAGTTACCAACTACCACAGCTCTGTCCAAAGATCCCAAATGATAATAAACCTGTACTTGGTTAGACCTGTACTAAATCTAAACTACACCCATCACCTGGAAACAGGTAACAAGAGTTTAGAACATCTACTTTGAGTACCTCGGATTTCTTGCCCTTGATTTTGCTTTGCTGTGAACTTTTGATCTGGGTGTGGAAGTTCTCCACCAGCAGGGCAGCAAGCACATACAACTTCTTCACTCGCAGCGGTCGTGTTCTCCTTTTCGCCTCTTCTTCTGCGATCTAAGGTGAAATAAAGTGTGTCATTAAAAGTATTTAACATTTACAAAATAACCAGGCTTTAAATGTGAAGAGTGTACATTGTTGCAATTCAATCATCACTAGTTTCATAACCTGAGGATCCCAATTGACAATGTTTTTTTTACACAAACTGATACTAACATACCTTAAACATGAGTTTGGCAGCATCCAGGAAGTGATGGGCTTTTCTGTAGAGCTCTACGGCCTCTAGAGTTTTGTTTTTCTCCAGCAGATGCGAGGCGTATTTGGACAGCAGAGGGCCAATTTCCTTCATACTGTGGTCTTTGGCAAGTTCAACAGCTTTGTTCCACTGAAATGTGCACACAATTGAAATGTATTTATGCTGTTGTATATTTGTTACCATCATCAAACATCTAAACATTCGTCACAGACAGGTTTCAGGAGCAGATGAGAGTGATGACGTTATAGCTGCATCTGGATCTTTGAGTAGAACTGATGATGAGCACTGTGATCTCTCTGAACCTCTCATTTAAACTAATGACAGAAGCATCATTATCTCTAAATGGCCCAAAAAAAGCCAAAGAAAAGGCAATGAGTCAGAATGCATTCAGTGAAGAGAGGGAGAAAGAGTTCTTTTGAGAAATGCATATTAAATAGGGCTGTCAAAGTCTTTAACGCAGATATCGGATAATAATTATTTCATTCATTGTGTGATTTCTAAAGAATGATCATAAATTTTACAAAAGAAACAGCACAAGTGTGTGTCTGTGAGTTGTTTTTCAGATCAGTACTTGTTGGAGAAAATACCTTCTTTATTGAAAAATTTATTTAGAAATGATATCCAGAGAAGTTTAACAAATGAAAAGCTTTATGCAAATCAAATCAAATTAATTTATGAGACTAAAAAAATCTTAAATTTCACCTGCAAGCATGACTCTTAGATAAACCTCTTAGATAAATATATGTATGAATTAATCTATAAAAGTATCCAGAAAATTACTATATTATTTAATATTATTTTCTGCTTAGATGTGAGAAATATATATTCTGAGTACTGATGTTCTTTGTCTTTATCTTTGCTCAGTGTCTTTATTTTTTTTTCTTGTTAAAAAGGATACAGATGCTTTAACTACAATGAACAGATTCATCAGAATTACTTTTTTAAATCAACTGACAGCCCTTGCAGACTGTAATATTAATATAATTGATACGAGTAACCCTCTCAGGCTCAAATTAAGTTTTAGTAACTTAAGTAACCTTTAGTCAAATTTTTAGTACTCCAGATACATAAAATATGTATCTGGAGTAATAAGGTTTTTAGTTTTTAACTGTTGCAAATCAGCAACGTCTGCCTTGAGAGGGTTAATATATTATTAACACATTATACCTATAACATTCATATCATATCAAATCCATACAACAAGTGGTGTATAAACCCTCACCTGGTTTAGATGCACACAGGCATCCACAGCTGCTTTGGGCTGGTTACATTTCAGAAATGCACTGACGGCCTGCTCACACATTCCCACGGTAACAAACATCTGGCCAATGTCCTACACACACAATAAAGCACAGGTCAAGCCATTAACACAACCTGAACCAAACAGTACTGCTTGGTCTGTTTTGAAAGAATTGGAAAGAGAAAGAGAGAGAGAGAGAGAGAAGAGAAAGCACCCACTGGTAGCAGTTTATGGTTTTCTGGTAGCGAGTTTGCAAGTCTCTCCAGACCATCATAGTCCTCCAGCATATAATAACATTCAGCCAGACGCTCCTGATTACGACCCTGAAGGTAATACTGTACTGCATTCAACCTGTGGAACACACACACTTCCAATGTCTGTCAACATGCAAATAATACAATTTATCAAGTAAAAGAAAACAGTCATATATTTGGACACACTGAAATGAATTTACTTATCTTAAAGACCTTTTGGTTTAATGGCTTATGCCTAAATAAGTGTTTGACACTGAAACAGATTTTACATACAGTTCAGCTGTGCGGCTTTTGACACACACACACACACACACACACACATATTTATAAACACTTATGCATAGCCGCACTTAAACAGCCTACCATTTCTGTCTGTCTGCAAAATAGTCTCCAATGGCGTTGTAGGCCTGCTCCAGAAGAGCATCATCAGAGTCACCTGATCCGGTCTTTAACAACTGCAGAACCCTGAACCAATCACCGAGCTTTATACGCAAACCTATTGCCAAATCCCTAGAGACCAGAGGGAGAAAGATGAAAATAAATTGATTTCTGTTGCTTTTTTCAATTTAGTTAATTAAAATGTTGGCCATAACCGCATTAAAAAAAAAAATACAGATCCAAACCAGAGACACTTTTGGAAATTAATTTGAGTGTGTGTTTTTTTTTTCCAATCTAAAAATCATCCATCCCTGTACTTTATTTAATTTAGTACTCAGTTAAATTAAAATATGGTAATTTCTTGTTGTATGCCAGAAGAAATATTAATTGCTTTGTTTGGTAAAATTTTTTATAAAAAAAGTATATAATGTAGAATAAATCAATAAGCCCCAAGAAGCCGTAGTTTACAGTGAATTTATAACAGCATTGTGAAAACCCCCTTAGCTATTATAAATTCAGTGTAAACCACAGCTTCACATGACTTATTGCTTTCATAAAACAGTTATTCCATATATGTAGCAAGGTTTCAAAAAATAAAACAAAGCAAATAAAATGTAATGATATTAATAAAAACATTATTCTTCCGCCAAACAATGTAGTTCCTCAGAAACAGTTGTGGTTGCAACAAAGTGGTAGCTGAGCAACACACAGATGTAACCAAAGGTGTATGTTCATAGGCTGCATCTGAAAACTTGGGTAGCTTACTTGCTGCTTCCATATGAGGCAATGACTTTGAGGGAAGCACTTTTGCACAAAGGATTGTGGGATATCAATGGCAGCGAAGGATACATCTATGCTGCCTTCAAAATTAGATCAGAAGAAAGTACCTCCAGAGACAGGAAGTAAAGCAGAATCTGTATTCGGACATGCCTTGATGCCTTCCTGCCTTGGAATGCTGCCTTTAGAGCTTTCGGACTCAGCTATAGAGTAATTTACAACAGCTTCGAACACGGCTCAACCAATCATAATCAAGGACATTTGTAACATTTGTAAAACAGTGTTAAAGTAGAGACTTTACCAAAGCATGTAGTTTTAGTGAGGTGAACACTGAATGTGTAGCACGTGGTGCTTGTTAATTTGAATCCCGCTCAGTCTTATATTTTCAGTGTTACTATTTATAAACTATTATATTTCTGAATATTTTAAAGGGGGGGTGAAATGCTCGTTTTCACTCAATATCCTGTTAATCTTGAGTACCTATAGAGTAGTACTGCATCCTTCATAACTCCAAAAAGTCTTTAGTTTTATTATATTCATAAGAGAAAGATAGTCTGTACCGTTTTTTCCCGGAAAAACACGAGCGCCTGGAGGCGTGACGTGTGGGCGGAGCTAAAGAATCACGAGCGCGAGTAAGCTTTTGCCTTGAGAGCGTTTGGAAGCTGTGACATTACCGTGAGGAAAAAAACATCCAAAACAAACCATGGCTAACAGTCAGATTCAGACGTATATTTATGATCCAGAATCAGATCCAGAGGCTGAAATTTAACAAGAGCAGCATCAGCAATGACGTCTCTATGTGGTATGTACTGAAACTGTATATATTTGCTTAGCAGTTTTGGAAAATGACTAAGTTCCACTTTATGTCGTCTTTTTTTTTTTTTAAGCTGTACATGTGGAAAGTGCAGTTTGATGACAACATCGCATGTTGTTTAGTTGATGTGCTTACGCGCCGATAGTTAAGTTAACAACACAGAGATATTTGAAGCAGTTTTACTCACCGCCTGCGGTTTCAACACACGATCGTGACCCTTTTTCGTTGGGACTGCATCATCCTTAAGAAATAAACGATGTGCAAACCCGGTGTCAAACTGGGCCTTGTTTGTAAAACAAGCATCTTCGAAATGCAGGGAACAAACAAAAACACTTGCACAACTCCGTTGATGCTCTGTAAAAATAAACTCCATCCACTGGTCCCTAAATTTTTTTTTGGGTAATCTGTGCAGGGTTGTCTTGCCCTGGCAACCAAAAACACACTTCTTTTGTGACATTTCGCAACGCTCTCGCTCTGATCAGTGAATGAATGCCTCTGCTCTCAATGCTCTGCTATACGGGAGCGCGCGCTCTTCCGGCAGAAGTGCCCTTAAGACCCATATAAGGAAATTCCGCTCCATCTAACGTCACACAGACCCATACTCGAAAAAACTTTCCGAAACTTGTGACAAACCGGAAGGAGTATTTTAGGAACAAAAATACTCCTTCAAACGTACAACTTAATTTTTGAAACTTTGTCCGTGTTTAGCATGGGATTCCAAATCTTTAACAGTCTAAAAAACTCAGTATGCATGAAATAGCATTTCATCCCCCCTTTAAATTAGTTTTTCAGTTTTAGCAATGTCATTATGTGCTTTTGTTATTTGTATTAGTTTCTTTTTTAATATTTTATTATTCATCTTCAATTTATTTTTCAGTTTTAGCTTCAGCAAATTAAAAATTAAGCTTTTAATTTTATATGTATGTATTCTTTCTATTTTTGAAACAGTAGTTTTAGTTAACAGCAACACAATTCAACCAAATTAATTTAACAGTGCTATTTTTTAAGTGAAGTGTTCTTGTCTACACAGATTTCGCACAGGATATGAATCTCCTCGAGGTTTGTGTATGACAGCATGCATATGTCTGTGTGTACCTGCGGTCCATGTCCAGGTACATCCTCTCTGCCTCCTCAAACCTGCTGAAGTAAGCAGCTACCTCGGCTTGTTTCATGGCTTCACTTTGTAGGTTGCTCAGTCTCTTGACAAATTCAATGCCCTGGTAGTCTCTACAGCGCACAAACGCCTGTTCAGCCATCTTCAAATCCAGCTTCTGCAGTGCTGCTTCTGCCAACAGACGCCTGGAAGTGCATGCACAGATACAACTGACTGAATGTTCAACCGTCAAATACTGGAGGTCTGAAAACTTCACACTAAATCCCGTATTTGAGATTACATGGCATCTAGTATATGATACACTAGCACTAACAAAATTATTTGATCAGAGTATTTGGATCATATTTGATCTAAACAAAGAGCAAACAGCATCACAAATCTGGACATAAACAAAATGACACTGATAATGTTTCAGCTGCATTTAGTTAAATCTGTTTGACTGATGACACCCTGGACAGTTTTAGAGAACTGAGCCACAAAAAGTGGCCAAGGATGGTGAAGTGACTGTGTCCAGGATCTTTGCATGCACTCATGGAAAGCTAAGAAAACCTTTGACCTCTGACATGTTGGCATGTTAAGGATGAGTAAAATCAAACAACAGAGCCTTTGAGCTCTCACGCTCGTATTAAAGCAAACACACCCAAACTGAAAGAGAGAGCTGACACAGCTCTTTATTTCTTTACACCATATTCCTGTAGGATTCCTTCTCCAGTTCCCGTCTGACAGTATTAACAGCAACTCCCTTGACAATGCACTAAAAGGTGAATCTACTTTTCCTTTTTACTCCAGAATCAAAGAAAGAGAAAAGAAACCTATATTTAAACGTGTAGATTAGAGACAGCATAGCAAATACTAATAAACAAAAAAAGACTTCAATATAATTAATATGATTTTAGCAAGATACAGTCATTTATAGATATTTTTCTAGATTATGGGGTTAAACGTGATCTGGATGTGGCCTTAACTGGTTTTGAGAGATCCACTTCTAAATTATTCAACAACTGGTAAAACTGTGAAGAGTCCAGTCAATGTATGTTAGATCTCTGGGTTTACCTCCCTGCTTGTGTAGCAAGAGTCCGATCTGAAATTCCTCCTTGTGCTGTGAGAACTGACAGAGCCACTAAAACTCCAGTGGTTTGTTAAATCAATAGAGCCACTCCAAGACTGCTTTGCTTTATGACTACAGGTTACATCGTTCTCTCTTTCATCACAGTCTTAGAAAACCATAAATAATTACACAGTAACGTGCCTGTTTACATTAGTTCATTTGATTCCAGTTTATCCGGGTTTCCCTTTCTTAAATGGCCAGACAGGTACTGAAAGACAAAGCTCTCCAGGAACCAGAAGTGTGCTGTCTTATTGGTTAAATTTTGTCCTGCCAGTGCCAGGATCATCATTCAGATCATAAAACTGTAGCTCACAATTCATTCAGAGTATAAATTTGGACCACATACTTTCCACTTCCAGGAAACGCACACATTGCCAAGTTGCACACTCTTAAATCTCTAAAATCTAAAACAAACACAGTCCTGCTAAACACATACACAAATACACAAACCCACACAGTATGTTTTGACACACTGTTCCGTACTGCCTATGCCTATGCTTTCATTCATGTATTCCTCTTTCCGTGTGCAGGTTTGCTTGAATAAATTAACCAAACCGCCCCATTTATTGTGTGGAATGAGTGTGTGCCTCACCAGAGACGTGGATGGGGATTGTCCTCAATAAACTGAGAAGCATCTTCAATTCCAACCTTCTCAATAAGTGCCCTGCTGTCCCTCAGCGAGCGGATCTCGAAGTTTATTAAATAATCTTTATTTGGAACCTCTGGATCCTGAAAGATTATTATTATTTTAAAAAATTATATTCAGGATTCACAAAACGTAATTAAGATATTAAAATTAAAATAACAATTAAAATAATAATGATAATAATAATAATAATAATTTTACAGAAATTATAACAATTTAGCAGAGCACAGATTATATATATAGGCTTTGTTTTAGGATTTTGGTCATTTCCGATATATGATTATGTTATTTTTTCAGCCCCGAAAATCTCAATTTAAAAATTCAGTGAATAATTTTGAACAAACTCAAATTCAACTACAAATTGATTTAATCCAATATATTCCAACCAACCCTCATGATCTCATCCAGAAGAACAGATTTGATCTCCAGATCCTCAAAGTGGCAGATGAAGCCAGACGTTTGAATCGGTTCCTGTGTTCAAAACACAACACAAATAAGAACTTGTCAGGAGAATGTTCCCACTAATACCGCTGCAAATTAAAACAACTGAAGTAACAGAATTTGTTTTATGGAAGTTAAAACTGATTAATTATGACTGTACATATATATATATATATATATATATATATATATATATATATATATATATATATAATAGTTTTGTGAATATTGCTTATAATGTGTGAACTGGACCCGTAAACTACCTGCTGTCTTTCTGTGCATGAAGAAAAAAGCTCTGCTGAATCTCTACAGTGGGTGGTCTGATCTACAGGCCATGTGCTCTGTGATTTACTGAAGCTGGCATGTGTGTGTGTGTGTGTGTGTGTGTGTGTGTGTGCGTGTGCGTTTGTGTGTGTGCGTTTGTTTGAAAATGGCTGCACTTTCTGAAGAGTGCATTAGCTCTGACAAAACGATCACCCTTTCTAGCCACAACACTCAACATATATCGATTTATGAATAATTAACTCTTTCTCTATGCCTCACCTCAGGGTCCAGGTTTCTAAAGACATACATTCTGGTTTTCTCCATCATGGAGAACAGATCTGGGTTGTCATTAGCCCATTTCATATCCCAGACATCCTTGCGCTCAAATTTGGATGGATCTCCAGCTGTGGACCCGCCCTCTGCATCCCCTGACGAAGCCCGTGTCTCTACGTCCAAAAATGTCAACACACCCGTAATGTCTATAATAGCCAGCCGGCTAGAAAAATACAATTATTTTAAAACAAACTCTCGCTATACAAGCAGGAAAAACGAGTGAGTAGTCTGATCTAATATTACAATTGGATAAAAACTGAGACAAGAAAAAGAGAGAAATCAGACCTGGAGTTACAATTGAGGGACAGCTGATACGGTCTGGAGGTAAGGGAATATTTCTGCAGGAGGGTGATGTTGGGCAGGCTGTATCTCTGTAGGATACCAGACTCACGGCCCTGCAGACATCACAACCTCATATAAATAAAGCAGAAACTTTGTGATGAAAAAGCATGTGTCCTTGTGTAAATCAGACGTACCACTAGAAGCACTCTGTCTGATGCTGTAATGCAGCAGATCGGATCTCTTGTGGCCTGAAACAAACAAACAAACAAAAAATCATTTCAGTGTCCATGACCCTTTTCTCAGGGCTGTCATATTAAAAAGTGGACTGCAGCCTCCATACTTGTAAATACAAGTTTAGATGACAACTGGATCACTTAGAAGTGTCTTATGTGAACCATGTCACATAAAAATGTGTGGATCAAGGAAAACATAGCACAACTATGAAATAATTCATAAGCAGACTAGCGGAGCAGTGTTCTATGACAGTTTTTCCCACTAATCCTCTCACGAGAGGCTAATAGAGCCACATGTAAGTGTCTGTGCTGAGTGTACTCACTGTGAAGGCTTTGGCAAAGTTCAGTGTCCCATCTGATGTTCCGCTTGGACTGTCATCGATGTGATAAACCCTAGAGAAAAGAGTCAGCAAGACAGAGTGAAAAGAGACAGTGTGCAGGTAAAGTGAGGAAGAATAAGCAAGAGAGGCAACGCCTTAGTGTATTTCTATCATGTTCAAGGGAAACAGAACACTGGGTCCCGTTCCAGAGTGTGGGTCGCAGGATTTCATCACACAGCCTTGAACAGAACTTTTCCAAAGTGCTGCCGTCAGCGAGCACACCCTCACACTATCCCGAGAGACAGACAGGCAGACAGACTGCCCACAGACTGTACGCCACAATAAGGAACATCACTTCATCTGATGAAAGCTTACGTATTACACAGAGCTGCTTCTTTCATTCAGCCACTGAGACTGAGACATGGGACAAAGCATGTACAACAAATTCTGAAATAAATCTTAATATTAGTTAATATGTTCTTAAAACAAAAGTAAAATTTTCTTCTTCTTTTTTTTTTTAAATTATGACATGATCACTATGTCCTCTTTGTATACTTAGCAAAAAATAAAATGATTACTGCATTTAATACTTGTGTATTTGTTGCTGACTGACAATGCTGAATGGCAGGCAAAGTAAAAATTGAAATTAATTAATACATTCATTGAGCATGCATTAAATTGATCAAAAGTGGGAAAAAAACCTGTATTATTATATGTTTTTATAGAGCCATTATGTTTATAGCAATATTTCTATTCACCAAAAATTAATCACAGTCTCCACAAAAAATAGTGTATTAAGCAGTGCAAAAACAGTTCTTATTATCATCGATGTTAAAAACAATCTAACACTGATAATACGTTGAAAAAATGATTTCTGAAGAATCATGAGTCAAAACTAGGGTATTGATGAAGAAAATTCACTGGGATAAAAAATATATATTTAAATATTATTATAAATTGCAATAATACATTTCGTCTTTCTGATCAAATAAATGCAGCCTTTGTGAGCATAAGAGATTCAAATTCATGAAAATCTTACCAACACTAAACTTTAAATTGTAAAAGATGGTAAAAGAGCAGATTTCAACAAAAAATATTTTAAGGCTTGGAACAACATGAAGGTGAGTAATTAATGACAGAATTTTTTATTTTGGGGTGAACTATCCCTTTAAATCCCTCTCTAAGCACTGGTGACCCACTACTGGTGACCTTTGACCCTCACCTCTCTCGACCTTCCTTTCTTGTCTTGGCGACCTGGTTGATTTCAAGAGCAGTGAGTTTCTTAGCAACACGATACTGCCAAACATAAAATGCTTCCTTAGATGCAGCAATCACGTGAGTCTTCGTCATAGTGACAAACAGAGGGTCTGTATCAGCAAACAGAGAGAAACAAAAATTGTGAAGGAACAGATAGAATGTATTAATTTCACTTTGTGGAAAGTGAAGGATGAGAAATTACAGTTACATCATTATTTAAAAAAAAAAAAAAAACAGGTGACATTAGCTTATCTAAACATCAAAGCTATCTGTTGAAGGTTTGTGCGATTTCAAAAGGCTGTTGAAAATCACACAAACCTTTATTCAGAGCAGGATTCAAAGACAGATTTCACATAAAAATATGTTTTTCTATGAATAACTACAGATTCTGTTGTGTGTTGCTGTTCCGACTCTGAAATCTGTTCCGAGAGATCAGGCTGAATCTCTGGAACAGATCTGCTCTCTCAACCAGGAGAGGAATTTAGCGGGATACCTATGGGAGTGGCAGGAAAGGAGCCGGGATTCCCACCGCAGCTTTCATACTGTTTAAGTTCGTTTAAGCTAAGTTGTGCATTTATATATTTATTTGCTTCTGGGTCTTCATAACCCTTGCTTAGAGTTTATTTTGCAATAATGAGCTTCTGAATCTGCATGATCCCTTCCATATAGAAATAGTAAAAACTCTTTTACCCACCGATGTCAATATATTTAGAGTCCTGTGGTGTTCCAATGGAGTTACACAACACCAGAGCATACTGTGGACAAAGGATAGACAGGCATCTCGTTACTACATGGATACACTTCCTAAAACAGCATTACGGAAATATCTGAAAGTTTTTTTGTTTTTTTTTTGCTGATGTTCATAATACCTTTCTCCTCTTAGACCGATCCTTTGAGGTGTTTTGATTGGACAGCTCATTAAATGCCTGTGGTAAAGTGTTGCATCTGGTGCTTAAGAACAGCTTTCTCAGGTTTAGCATAATTAAATTCTACATTACATCATCTTTCCACTGTCCTCTGTCCTACTAAATTTAGATCTGGTTAAGAGTTGTTAGTTGTTTAGTTCTTACTTTGTAAAATGTCATGATACAGTCACATCTGTAAGTTTGATCAGGTTTCTCATGGTCTATGAAAACAGCTACAGTCATGCATTACTGTAAAAGGGATACTCCACTCCAAAATGAACATTTTCTCATTAATCACTTAATAAAAACCATGCCGTTCCAAACCCATAAAAGCTTTATTCGTCTTCGGAACACGATTTAAGATATTTTAGATGAAAACCAGGAAGCTTGTGACTGTCCCATAGACTGCCAAGTAAATTACACTGTCAAAGTCCAGAAAACTATGAAAGACATTGTCAGAATAGTCCGTCTACCATCAGTGGTTCAACCGTTACATTATGAAGCCACATCACTCAAACTGCATATGCTCTTGTGTCAGCCGCACACAAGGATGTGCTGTTTTCTTTCAAATAAAAGCATAAATACACATAGAAACAGCGCATCCTTGTGGTGGCAGTTTGAGTGATGTGGAGAGATACAGAGGAGACTGTTAACAAAGGACTGTTGAATAAAGTCGTTATTTTTGTTTTATTTGTGTACAAAAAGTATTCTCCTTGCTTTATAATGTTACAATTGAACCACTTATGGCAGATGGACTATTTATGACGATGCTCTTCATACTTTTCTGGACTGTGACAGTGTAACTTACTTGGCAGTCTATGGGCCAGTCACAAGCCTCCCGGTTTTCATCCAAAATATATTAAATTGTGTTCCGAAGATGAACAAAGCTTTGATGGGTTTGGAACGTCATTAAATGACAAAGATTTCATTTTGGGGTGGAGTATCCCTTTAAACCTCTCCTGTCTATTACTTTCTGGTGTCTGTGATCAGAGTGCATATGGAAATATTTCATTGATTTTTTACTACATTGGAATATAAGAGGTGTCTTTACCGTAGCTGATCCAGTAGCTGATCCAGCCTCAGTCTCAGTGTCCTCCTGAAAAATAAATAAAAAAAGATATGTAACAGATATGACTTTTGATTTGATGTAAAACAATATTCTTACTTACAATATCCCTCTTCATCAGAAAAAAGCTGAACAGATCCCCGTTTTAGTACCTGTGGATGTGTGTCGTCTGCTTTGGTGGCCAAAATGCAAAAATCTCCACATGTGGTGATGGACATGAGACTCTTGACGTATTTTACAAACTTCTCATTATTCTTAGTATCCCAGAACACCACACTGTACTCCAGTCTATCAGGCCGTGTGTATGCATACACCACTGTGTTACTGCAGTAACCCCACTACAGAGACAGAGTAAGATGTTATCTCAGAGAACGGGGGAAAAATATTTTATAGCCATTATTTCCAG
This sequence comes from Carassius gibelio, assembly GCF_023724105.1. Classification (NCBI taxonomy): domain Eukaryota; kingdom Metazoa; phylum Chordata; class Actinopteri; order Cypriniformes; family Cyprinidae; genus Carassius; species Carassius gibelio. The sequence continues at coordinate 10,664,158 of NC_068408.1, read as the reverse complement.
CTAAATTACCTTGTAATCTGGCCGAATGTTAGCAAAATAAATGTAAGAATCTACAGCTAGGCCAATTCGTAGTCCTCCACCTTCCCATGATACAGCAGTCATCTGCTTGCCCGGAACCTTCAGAGTCCGCAAGTGCTAGACACGTGATGACATCAGATATAAGTGCATCAACAGTAACAAGTTTGGGATGAGTTTGATTTTTTTTAGTTTAAGGAAATAATACTTTTAATCAGAAATAATGCATTAAATTGATCAAAAAATACAATAAAGACATTTATATTGTTACAACATATTTCTATTTGTATCTCAAATAAATGCAGTTCTTTTGAACTAGTCATCAATAAGGGTATCACAGTTTCCACAAAAAATAAAGTGGAAATTGTTTTAACATTGATAATAATAAAAAATGTTTCTTGAGCAACAAATCAACATATTAAATTATTTCTGAAGGATCATGTGACACTGAGGACTGGAGCGACAGCTTCCAATAATGCAGCGTTGCCATGACAGGAATACATTTCATTGTAAAATAAATTAAAATAGAAAACAGGTTATTCATATTTGTAATAATCTTTCAAAATATTGCTTATTTTACTATACTTTTAAGAGACTTTTTCAAAAACATGACAAAAGTCTTAGTGAACAATTGTTTATGACAAGATATATTATCTTTTGTAGAACCTGAAATATGTCTGTATGAAGCATGTGTGTGATCAGTACTCGCCTCTCCAAACGGTGTGTAGAACTGAACAGCATTTATGTCTTTCTCTGCTCCGCTGTTTCTGAGTGATCCTGCTATAGCTAGAACACTGCCACAGTGATTCCACTGGATACTGGCCACATGCCACATACCCGTCTCGATGATCACAGGACCTTCACACATACGCACACACAGGTCTGAATTAATGTCACTTAGCATGCACAAAGAGACATAAAGAATGCATAAACTCACTGTCATCACTCTCGTGCCTCATCACTTGGCAGTGCCCGTTAGTGAAGCAAACAGCTAGGCAGGGACAGTCTGGCTCCAGATACCCCTCTGTCCCGGGGTACCAGTGAATACCTGATATGCTGAGGGCACCTGTTGCATTCGCCAAACAACTCATGGTCATCTTCATCTAGGCATAAACACACACAATAAGAGCAAATTTGTGTTTTGAATAGCAGTACTACTCAAACTGACTGGATAATATTGAAAAACTCAGGACCCCAGAGGAAAACTAGTAAAAGTAGCTGAATAAAAACACAATGATGAACAGAGAGTGTTTCCAGTGTCTCAGCACTCACAATAAAGTTTCCCTGGTTGTCGTAGATGTGGATCTCTCCATTGGCCATCCCAAACAGCAGGATCTTACTGTCTGGAGACCAGGCCACATGTGCCAACTGGGTACCCTTAAGTTCTTTACCCCAGATCCTGTTACCTGCAAAAACACAAAACAAACACACACACACACACACACACACACCTTTATATTCACACTAATAAAATGTACAAGCATGAAAAGTCAAAACTATATAATAAAACAACAAACACCTATATCTTGATGGATTTGTTGCTTTTTAATAAATAAGAAAATAATTTTATATTACAATCAAATATAAAAAAAAAGTAAAACACCAGGTGAACAGGGTAAAATAATGAATAGATGTCACCACACTTCACCAGTTTATTACATTAAAAATAACATAATATGGATGACAAGTTGTCTTAACTGTTATGTTTGTATATGTTAATTATAAATTGTCAATTTAAATATGTTCTAATTTGTATGTATTTCTAGGACAGAACTCTTAACATTGGACAAGCCAGGTTTAAAATTCTTGTTTGATTTTGTTGACATGTAAGAGTTACCTTATTTTATTTTTTATATCTATTTTCATCATTCCTTAATAAAAAAATAAAAAATACAGTCAACAGCCAGAAAAATAATTAAGGAATTAATGTCTTTTTAGAATGAAATGTTGCATTAAAAAACAATTATATATAAACAAACCTCTCTTTATAAAACTTCAGAGTATAATCTAGCGTATCAAAGTATCTTGGAATGGTGAGGTGTCCAATTACTGGGGTGCCCCAGGGCTCAGTTCTTGGACCCCTTCTCTTCTATGTCTACAGACATAGCATGGCATCATTAGGTTCTGTCATTTAGAAACAAGGCTTTTCATACCACTTCTATGCTAATGACACTCAACTCTACCTCTCATTCCATCTGATGATCCAACGGTAGCTACTCGCATCTCAGCTTGTCTAACAGACATTTCTTGCTGGATGAAGGACCATCACCTCAACTCAACCTTGCTAAGACAGAACTGCTTGTGGTTCCAGTAAACCCATTGTTTCGTCACAATTTCACCATCCAGTTAGGCACATCAACCATAACTCCTTCAAAAACAGCCAGAAACCCTGGAGTTGTGACTGATTATCAGCTGACTTTCTCAGACCACATTGCTAAAATTGTCCGGTCCTGCAGATTTGCTTTATTCAACATAAAGAGGATCAGGCCTTTTCTTTTGGAACATCCTGCACAACTCCTTGTCCAAGCTCTTGTTCTGTCCAGGCTGGACTATTGCAATGCTCTCTTGGCAGGTCTTCCAGCCAGTTTTACCAAACCTTTACAATTAATCTTTTTGTATTCTATCTGTTTTATTTTCATCTATTATGCAATTAAAAACCGCAACAACAAAAAATACCTCTAACACTAGCTTGCTCTATTCTATCTGTTTTCTTTGTATTCATTATATTTATAAAAAATAAAAAAATAAAAATAAAAAGCCCTTGCTATGTGTACTGCCTTAAGCTAACTGAGACTTGTTATAGCACTTGTATATCATTGCACTTTTGTTGATTTTTATTGCTTCCATTGTTCTCATTTGTAAGTCGCTTTGGATGAAAGAGTCTGCTACATGACTAAATGTACATGTAAACATATGTGACTGCTACTGAAGTAGAAATTTCTGGCTCAGTGCAGTAGAAAAATAAAAATAAAAATTTTGAGACAATGGCATTTAAAGACATGTAGTGCAATTGAAATCTACATACACAAATGAATATATTGCATGTAAATCTTTTTTCATGTAAAGTTTATTTTGGATGTTTTCTTTTCACTGTTCTTAAAATCATATGAAACCCAAAAAAGACAAAATCACAAATGTGTCCAGTGTACAAAAAATGATTTGCCCGTAGTGTTTTGACTTAAAAATAAGAAAATTAATAATAATTATAATTAAAACTGTGCTCACCATCCACCGAGCCCACAATCACAGCACCGTCCTCATACACAATACAGATCTTCAGACCATCAGCATTCCAGCTCATGCTCCTCACCACAGATTTATTCCTGTTATTAATCATTTCTTCATACCATGAACCTGTTTGACACACAAAATTACAAAAAAATGTGTCACACAAGTGTATTGGCTGGAGTTTTATATTCATCATATATTATCGTATTTTCTATATGGTTTATAGGTATATATCTATGATTTATATGATGTTTACCTTTGTAAAGCATCCAGACAATAATGAGCCCATTCTGGTCACTCGTGGTCAGTTTCTGGTATTGTTCATTCCAGGTCACAACCTGCACTGCACCTGCATAGCAAAATTAAAACTCAGAGAGTAAGAACACACAGAAACTAAAACAAACACACAGACATTGAGCTGACACATCTCCTCTATCTTTCTTACCACTGTGTCCCTCCAGTGTCTGATTCATAGAGAGGTTGCTGGGAGCTGCCAAGCCTTTCAGTTTGGCATCATCTAAAAAAAATAAATGTACTTTTGGTTTCGTTCAAAGTCCTATTTATAATATATAGAAGTTAACCATTCACATTGGTGTTCATATTGTGTCTGTACATATAGAAGTACTGGCAGTTCCGGTTCTCACCTGTATAAGTCTCAAGTTTGAGAACTTTTAAAAGGCCATCCTCTCCTCCGCAGGCGATGAAACCTTGGTCTTTATTCCAAGACACACACTTTAAAACGGTATTGTTTGGAATCGCAATCTGAGGACACACAACAAAGCCAACGGCCCTGATAAACAAGTTGTATACGCAGAAGCAGCTATCATTATGATTAAAACGAATGAAAATTACTAACAGCAAACCCTTAAAACAATCACGCATTCAGTCAGAGAAAAATATGAATACAGCAGTAATATTGTTATAATGCTAGCAGTAAATTAATAGTTACGATGCAATATTTCACGTTACCTTCTTACTGAGATAAATAAACATCTTTGCTTTAGCTTAGCTTGCTAGCCTGCCTCAGCGTTATGAACCAAATTTCTCTCGGTGTTTAGGGGGGTGCTAAGTTGTTTGGTCCCGATGACTGTTTTGGATTTCAGCGTTGTCTTCTTTTAAATTAAATGTTTCATAAACCCTTTCTTCAAGGCATTTGAATTATCGGTCTATGTTCCATGCATGTACGCTGCTGTAAAACGGTTTGCTTGGTTTCTAGGTAACCGAAACCCGGAAATGATGTTTGGTTAAGGCGTTCATGGTATTTGTAGTTCTAATTCTCTACTCACCATGAAACATTTTTAACTGAATCCTTTGTAATAACAAAAATTTTTAATTAATTCCTAATAAATTCTAAAATTATCTTTTTAATTTTTTAAATTTTATCTCTTAATTTTTAGGCATAATTATGATTATGGGTAGCTGACATGAAATACATTATGGAAAGTTGCCATTGCCTGCACATTGACATGTTTAACTACATCTCAAATAATTCAAACAGCATTTTGGTATTTATTCAAAGTATTAATTAGCTAGTTACAAAGAGTAGGCTAAGGAAAAAACATTTTCAATAGTTTACAGTCACTGTCAAACCAAGCACAACTAATATAATATGTTAGCCTCTAATGCAAATATAACACAAATTTGAGACACTGTTTTCCAAATGAATGTTGTTCAGTGCTTTGACGCAATGTATAAATAAAGGTGACAAAAAAGAAAATAACATCAAAGAATATTTTTATTTGTAAGAATTTGTTAATGTGTGTGTGTGTGTGTGTGCGCGCGCAAGTAATTAAAATAGGCAACAAAATAAAATGATGTGTATTCTTTACATTTTATTATTACATTTACTATTTTTTTCCCAAAACAAAAGGAAATTTATTTAAAACATGTAACACTTTGGGTCAGCAAAATGAATTTGATTTATGATGATAACTCAAATATCATACTCAGAATATAACAGAATCTACAATAATTATAAGCACAATATGAAGTAGCCTAAGATTAAACAATCAAAATGGGGAATACATGGGATACATTGTAGGCAGCTAATGAGAGATTAAATTGTTTTTGTTTTTTTCTTCTTTTGCTTCTTCTTTCTTTTTAGCGTTTACAGTCCCATCCTCCTCTCTAGGCACGACGGAGATCAAACTGCTGCACTCTGTTTGAGATGTCATCCAGTAAGTAACAGTTAAGAAAAACATGGACATGGAAAGTTTATCAGACTGAGAGAGTTATTCAATTAGGATAGGTGGGAAACAAATGCTGTATTAATCTGAAAGGATATGTCTGCTGGTGAGAGATTGTATACTGTTCTGGATCTTCCTCTGAAATGCGATCTGAGCTTCACACATGCAGGCATTCTCAGTCAGATCTCCTCTTGCCTCTTCTGTAAAAGAAACAGACATGTTTTACTGTGAACTTAAAATGCTACCAATCTTTTCTTCACTCCTCAATTTATAGCCGTCATCATTGGCATATATGTAAGTATTATCACTGCATGTATAATGACAATTTTAAAAACAAACTACTAGAGCACATAAACATAAACATTCCAGGGCACTCCATTAAACATTCCATTAAACACATTGATTTATAATTCAGATAAAATGTCTGATTTCAATGGCATTTTTATTTGTAATATATTATTACTTATTTTGATCCAAAAAGCATTTCTGTGCACAAAAGTTACTGGATGCATTTCTTCAGAATGCATCAAAAAATATATTCTTCATGATATGCATCAAATTTTCTAATGATTTGATGCATATTTTTTGACAAACCATTGGTCTGCTTAGAGCACGTTTTCCTGTCAGAGTTGATTACATATCCCTCTCTGCACTTGCAGAAATAAGAGGCATTGTTGTTGACACAAATATGTTGGCAGTTGTGCCCAAGCGCACAAGCATTGAAACCTGTAAATTCAGCGGAATCAGCAAAAACACATCACTATTGACCAACCAAAAAAAAAATTCAATATTACATATGAAATAATATTATATATTAAAATATTTATTATATTAAACATTATTGATCAGTCAGTGAGGAATTTGTTTAATTTCAAATTAAATGTATTTATAGAAATATAATTTAAATAATTACAGTTGAGATATTTTTATAATACATTTTTTTTATTATTAAATTAAAACATGATCTAATTGATTATAAACAGTTTTCCCCAACAAAATAGGATCTTTATTCTCTTACCACAGAGTGTCTCCCTGAACTTAGATGTTAGTTTCTCAATCACTCCATATGTCTCCACATAGAACACATGGTCATCCAAAGGCTGACTGGCCATCTGTTTAAGAGACCGCATATCTGCTCTGTCCACTCCGACAGCATATATTTCAATTCCAGAAGCCCTTGCTGCTGCTGCCACCTCTTCAACTTTATCTTGCGGCCTTCCATCGGTCACAATGATGGCCACCTTACCGATGTTCTTTTTTAGTGGCCGGGCCCCAGCACCCTCTGTAAAAACCTGCTCCATGGCGGTTTTGATAGCCAGGCCAGTCATAGTTCCTGTTGAGAGTGGATCAATACGGGAGAAGGCCTGCTTGACCTCGGCCTTACTGAAGAACTTTTTCAGAAGGAACTCAATGTTGACAGTGCTGGCGTAGTTGACCAGGGCAACTCGTGTGGCATCGGTTCCGATATCAAGAGAATCAACCATTTCAGAGAGGAAGATTTTGACCTTTTCGAACTCTGCAGGACGGACGCTACGAGAACTGTCAATGATAAAAACCAGGTCTAGAGGACGGCTCTTGCAGAGCTGTGCTGGAGCTGTAAGACATAAGTAATTCATTGAAAAATTGAGTCACATTATCATTAAAATGATTAAAAAGTGCAAAGTCTGATGCTGAAAGAAAAAAAGAGAGAGAGAGAGGCTCCTCAGTTAGTGCAGAGCTGTAAATAAAAAAAGAAATAAACTGAGTTAATCCCATTTGTGCTAAACAATTGCATTTCTGTTGACGATAAGCTTGGCATTAGCAAAAATGGCCTCATTTGCCATTTGTCCTGCTTGTTTAATGCTAAATGACCAGAGGTATAACAACATATCGCAATACAAAAATGCAACATGTATGATGGATAGTGACAATATTGTGTATAATAAGGAAAAATAATGCAATAGAAGACTTGCATTCTGACAGCACCCATTCATTGCTGAGGATCGACTACATCTTGGATGGTCAGAGGATGAGTAACTTTTAACAAATCTTGAACGATTTTCTTTTATCATACATCTTAGAAGTAATAAATAAAAAACTGTACAACTTTAACTGATTGTGATACTTCAAGTATTGAGAGAGCATCATATTGTAAAATCAGTGTTGTGTATCAAACTGAATTGTGGCATGAATATATTGTTATACCCCTATAAATGACCATTCACTTGTTTATGATTTCCCCTTGAAAAGAGAGAGAGAAAGAAAAGAAGAGTAATATTATTAAGAGGGACTTAAGAGGACCAGACTGGTCGTCTGCACCCGGTGGGGTGGGATTGGTCTACCTGGGTCAGTGGAAGGTTCGGCAGGGGCAGGTGTGCCATGAGGGGTACTGACCGGCTCTGGAGTGGTTGCTGTGGTTGTTGTGGTTGTTGTGATTGCTGTGGTTGTTGTGGTTGCTGTGGTTGTAGTGGTTGTAGTCTGTGTTGGAGGTGGCGGGGGTAGGGTGGCTACCTTGGTGAGTGGCATGGGCACTGTAGGGACAGGTAGCACCACCAGAATTCTGGGAGGTGTGGGCACAACTGACCGGACAGGATGGACAGGTGAGATGGGTCGGACTGGTAAGACAGGACGGTGGTAGATAAAGGGAGGCCCTTTCCAGGGCGGCCGCTGGGGATGATGCTGATGAGGGTTGCGATGATGATAGCTGTAAAACCTGTGATTAAAGCCATGAGCTTTGTTTGGTTATAGAGAAAGTGAGCGAAAGAGAGGGTAAACAGAAACATAGAAATACAAAGAGTAAAAAGAGAGAAAAAGCGGAGAATCCATAGACAGATGAAAAGTAAAAAACAAAGGAGAAAGACAAGGTGGGAGCATGAAAAGGAGAATTAGAATAAGAAAGGAGGGAGAGAAGCATTAAAGTAAGCCATTACTATTGGTTTAAAGCAAAATGATATTGATGTGGGTTTAAGGTGACACTTTTTGGTTGTTAGCAAAAGCATTTTCAAGCAGTGAATTTGCCTCAAGGTCAATTGCCTGTTCAGAGGTTCTCTGTAAATGACTGCAACATTAACATGTCAACCTGAAGGAAAAACACATTGTAGCTCCAGATCCACTTCTCATTAAAAAAAATAAAATAATAATAAATATTGTATTTAAGGGACAGAAGTATTTAGCATTGCTACATTAATGATTTCAGTTAAAAGATATTACACAAATTTAAGGAAAAAGAATGAATGTAGTACAGTTCTGAAAGAATTTTCTTAAAGCTCACAAATCATCTAGAGCCATCATTTTGCGAAGTCAATTAAACAAGTAACATTAATACGATTTTTAATGAACAATAGAAAACAAGATTTTTATGCTTTAATTATTACTGTAATGCAATAGCTTCTAGAATCACTGTTCCCAAGGTTTTAGAAGTCTAAAGGTCTCTGATCTATCATTAAGCAATCATTGAGAAAGACAAAAAAAAAAAAAAAAAACGCTAATAATAGGCCTACTGTAAAATAGAAAGTCCAGCTGTGTGTAGATTACATAATTTTACAGGATTAAAGTATGCTACAGTAGGTTAGTTTTTGTTCCTGAAGAGCACTAATGCCATTAAAAAAAGAAGTTCTGCTTTTCACTATTTTACTCTAGTTTTAAATTTTTTTATTTATTATAATACTCAGTGTTAACATATTTTAACTATTCATTTCAATCAAGGCTTAAAAATAATTACAAGTGTAGATTTCACATTATTTTAATAATAATAATAATAATAATAATAATAATAATAATAAAGTGACCTATAACCGTATAATACATACATTATTATTATTATCATTACCTCCAAAGTTGATGGAATTGCTGTGTCCAGGAACAGGCACATTGGGGGTGAAGTGAGATCTCTGTCGGTCTCCGTAGAGCTGGTTATGGTTCCTTAAGTAAGGGCCATACGTACCCTGCGCCTCCATTAAAAATGCAGACAAACAAAAGACAGAAATGCAAATAAAGCATGTCATGTTGATGAAGATGGATGCAGGAATCTCTGTTCTTGTGTTTATTCCGACCCACTGTGAGAGTTTCGACAGGAGGAGGCGCTCACATGATGTTTTAAAGCCGTTGGCCCCCAGACATCCAACGCGAGCCACCAATCCAGAGAAACAAGTGCGTTTGACTGGGAGGGCGTTTAGGTCTTCTATAGATGTAGTGCAGAATAGCCAACCACTAGAACTGCATAGATAGTACACATTGTGCCCAAAGGATTCTGGAAATTCTGGACCCTTTATTATTTTATATAAACAACTTTATATTTCTAAAACCCTAATGCTAAAATATAATTAAATATATATTATAAGAACGCAGAAGCATAATTCTGCATTGTGTATGATAATTCATCCCGACTCTAGGGGGCGCTGTAGAATTGCACTACTACTACCACAGAAGCGGCTGCTGGTTTGTGGTTTGTTTTTACTGTGCTCGTTGGTCAACTCGAGATTAGAGAGTCAAGGGGAGATCTCTCAACTCAGTTAGGTAAAATTATCTTTTTTAAGTCGTTGTTAACTAAACAAGTGTTGCTTTTGCATTTGTTGATAGTGAATCATCCTTAAGTTTTATCGTGAGCAGTGGTTTGTGGTACAAACACATTATGAGTTGCTGTCTATGCAATGTCTAATGATATTGTCGTCATGAGAATATGTCAGATTTTCACATATTATATCATGCTTTTCCTTATGTCTGTACTTAAATATCATTGACATTTCCCTCCTTAAATCAGTTTCTGGAGAAGGATACGCAGTGTTGGTTTAAAATACGTCCAGAGCATTTAGAGCTGAATCTTGGTAACGTTACTTTGAAGAATGTGAAGTGTGCGTGCATGTCAACAGTTCGCTCTTTTCTCGTGTCTGTGTTCAGTGTTCCAGTATGCAGAGTCTGTCAGTGCAGGCGCTGGCCCTGCGGCAGCTAGGCAGACTGAACTCCCTGCAGCTGCTCACACCGTGCCAAGCCTCTGGTCTCAGCATGTGGTGCCCGCGAACATTACACGCGCGTCAGTTGTGGGGTTCAGACACACCCCAGACACACCGGACAGCTATGTGGCTGAAATCATGGGACACTCGGCAGAGCTGGTCTCTCCATCAGACCCGGCTCAAGAGCACGAGAAAGAAAGGGAAGCAGAAAGCAGTGGAGCAGCAGGAGGAGGAGGAGGAACAGGAAGATGCAGAGGCTAGTGATTATGAGGATGAGCTTCCAGATGACCCAGGCCTGCCAAAAGACTATAAAGACCATGAGAAAACTGTGCAGTCTCTACGTTTCGATCTGGTTTTGAAGACTGGATTGGACATTGCACGAAAGTAAGTCGGAGAAACTGTCCATCATGTTCAGAGATTAATTCTGCCACACTGATAAGTTGCAAACTAATGTTTTCAGTTCAAATTGCAGATGTAACTCCTAGTTTTTACCTCATAGAACCTGATCAGAGAATGGCTTGATGACGTTCGTATTTAATCTTTGCTCAAATTACTCTCTCCTTTTTCTCAGGCTGTACATTTAGTTTGTGGTGTTTTGACAATTGGCAGTGACTAACACATGTATGTCATTTACAGTGGTGTGGAGGATGCTTTCTATAACCTCAAATTAAGACTGAATGGTCAGAAACTCACCAAGAAGAGCAAAATGGTGAGTCAGCACCCTCTAGTGGAATAATCAAAGAACTTTCTTCAAAAATATGTAAGACTAGCTGAACAAATTCTGGATGTCTTCCCATTACTGAATTAATCTGAGTGCTGATTAGAATAAGCACCTTAATTTAACATTACATTTTGCCTCCTACAGGTTAAAGTTGGGGATACACTGGATCTGATCCTAAATGAGGACAAGGAAATGGACACAATCTTGCTGAAGAGAGTGATCTTAAAAAAGGTGGTCGGGGAGACTAGAGATGCAGAAAAGCAGAGAGTCCTTCTAAGAACCTGGAAACACCTACAACTTCCCAGAAAGGATGTGTACAAGCAGTAAAGATTAATTTCCGTGACGAGTTTGAGACGTGAAAGATCAGAAAATAGGACAAAACTGGTATTTCTTATTCCACTCTCCAACCATTTGATTCTGAAACTGCAGATTGAGGATTTAATGAGATGTTTTCTATGCCCAAAAAATGAAATGATGTCTTTCTCACATCTATTCACTTGACAGTAGTTCTACTGTTTCATACTACTTAAAGGAGTTTTTTTAACTTTACAGGTTGCAAATGGAACACTTATTATTTAGCAGTGGTTTTGGTTATATAAATTTTTTAATTTTTTTCATAATACTTACTTGATTCGCAAAATAACATTGTGGGATGAATCAGATAGTGTTTGGGATATCGGTTGTTTTCTGATCCCTTATTTCGTTTTCATCATTATCTTTATGACATTGGTAGGTTTTCAGTGAGCAGTTTTCAGAAAGGGCACAGAGTCCCTTTGTATACAACTGCACTTAGATTACCAGACAAAAATGGGAAATGTTAAAAGGTTTTTGCAGAGCATTTATGCCGAAAATAAATTTAAAAAATGTGTCAAAACAAATACAGTTTCTAAACTGTATTTATTTCTTTTTTTCTTCATTATAATGGTCAGTGGTGGATTATTCAAAGAACATACATTTATTCTTGAAAAACATCAAAGATAAAATCTTCCCTTAGGTATTTTTATGAATTTCTCTGACTGTAAAAGGCTCCTATTGTCCCTCACTTGTGTATCTGAAGTCAAATAAAAAGGAACATGTAACACATCTTGGCTAGAAAGTGAATTTTTATTAAAAAATATATAACATATAACCTGGTGCTATAGTTAAGTAAGATTTACTTCCTATATACTTCAGTATGTTGATAATCAGGAAAAAGTCAGTGCTGCAACATTGCTACAACTTAAAACATATATATATATATATATATATATATATATAAATCATCTCTGCCCTCACCTGAAACTAAAGTGACCTATTGTTTTTAAAAACTAAATGTTTCCATTTAAGTTGATTAAGGCTAACCTTAGCTTATCTATTAATTAGACATTAGAATAATATCAATAATATTTTGGCATATAAATAGTAACACTAATATTTCACTGTCATGTGATAGTGGCTTCAATCACCAACTTTGTCACCTTCCAAACCATCCTGTTTAAGGCCATGGATGTGAACTCGACCAGCCGACCTAGACCTTTTAAACAAGAAAAAGTTTCAATATGCTTCAGCTCATGGACTTGTGCAAATAACAGGTATGTTGTGTAAAATATAGTAAAACAGGTCTGCGCTTTGCAGGAACATTGTCTAAGTATAAGTCACAGTGTTGTTTGATCTCTTTGCCTTCTTAAGAATGTCACATTTCTTGCGATTGGGGCGCCTGCAGCGCTCGTCGATGCTTGGCACGCATTCGTAGTGCCACACTTCCTCCATTTTGTCAACTGGGTAGACGGCCTCCACGTAATGCCGGATGAGTTGAAGACGCACAGGGTCCAGCTGTTTCTTGTTGCAGGCCCCAGAATGGTTGTACTGCAGCCGTAAATTTTCCTGCGTGAAAAGTTCTGGGAAAAGACGGACGAGAAGGCGAGCAGCAAAATTTCCCACAGACAAACTCTGTTGGACAATTTCCCTCACTTCAGCATCCGTGAGCAGGTACTCAGAAGGCACTGGGAAGTCTGGGGCGGACACTGAAAGGTCCTCCAGAGGAATTTTGCAGAAGTCCTTGCTGCTTTTCTCCAGAGGTGAAGAGAGGACTTCAAAGTCCTCTTTTAGTCGATCTGAACTGAGAACATTGATTTGCCCAGCTGTTAGCAGCGAGTCTTTTGGGTCAGGCTCTTGGTCAGGTGAACAGGCCTTCCGTTGTTGCTGGTATGAACGTCGTTGGTCAGTATCCCGTCGCCTACAGCGCTCATCAAGTTTGCCGACAAACTCAAGGGTCCACACACGGTCGTTCTTAGCTTGTGGGTAAAGCAGCTGGACGTAATGCCGGATGAGACTGATTCGTAGGGGATCCAGCTGTTTCTTTCCTAGAGAGCCACTGCAGTTGTAGTATTTTCGTGCATTCTCATAAGTAAAGAGCTCAGGGAACATGAGAACCAGGAGTCGAGATGCAAAGTTCCCAATTGATAAACTGCTTTCATAGTTATTCTTCAGCTGTTCCTTAGTAAGTAAATACTCCTGAGGAACTTTAAAGTCCGGAGGAGGAATCTCCAGTTTGTCAAAATCCACAGGCTCCAGCCACGATTTCTTAGACCTGCGATTTGGTTTCTCGTAATCACACAGATCACTGATCTTAACAATGGAGATGTTATCAGGTAGACGAGTGATGTCATACATTTCTCGGTTGTCACAACTGCTGCCATTGACTGAAGCATTCTCCAGTGCTTCCTCCATTCGTTGTACGCACAGCTGCAGCCAGGTTTCTTCTGGGATATCAGGGAAATTGGCCTCCATGTATTTGCGTATAATTTCTAGTCTGTCTGAGTCCGTGATCAACTGTCCAATGCTGGTGTGGCCCTCTGGCAACTTGCCCTCCTCAAACACCTCCGGAAAGAGTCTGTTCAACAAAAACACAACAAGCTCCTTCGGCGAAGTCAAGTCTTCAGAGTCTGCCTCATGTTGGTCAAACACTACATCTGAACTGACATTGAGATGAACATCGTTGTTCTCTCCAGAGTTGAGGGAAAGAGTCTCATCCTGGGCTTCTTCATTGATGAAATTACAAGCATGATTGGGTTCCGGGTCAAACCCGACAAGCACTGGAGCCTGTTTGTCACACATATGACCACTCTCCATGTCCTTCTGAGCCCAGAAACGATTCATGAAATCATTGATCTGTAGCAAGCACTCCGTCTGCCAGACGTTTTCATTTTTCACCAGCGGGTAGCAGACTTCCACATAGTTACGTATTAGCTGAAGGTGCAATGAATCTAATGTCCGTTTGGTTGTAAGGCTGCAAGTGCTGCAGCCGTGTGCGCATTCTTTTGCTGTGAAACGTTCTGGGAACAGTTGAACGAGGAGTCTGCAGCCGAGATCTCCCGCAGTGGACGTTTGCTCCATCAACTGGGTGAGTTCTTCGCTGGTCAGCTGGTACTCAGGAGGAGGCTGGAATTCCATAACCATCTCAGAGGGCTTCATCAGCTTTTTGATGCGTGTCACTTCAAGCGAGAGCAAATCCACCTTACTGTGCAGCTGGGTCATGCTGGAATTCAGCGTGTTCAGGAGGAAGAACATCTTCTCAATGAGTGGGTAGAGGTGAGAATCCAAGGCAGCAGGAGACCCTGTGACCCCCACATTAGTGGAGGCCTTAAACATGTGCTGCTTTCTAGAGTTCCCCAGTTTTTGTAAGTGAACACCATTATGGCTTGCTCTGACTCCATTGTGGGCTCCGTGCTGGTCCAGATTGGATGCAGTTTTACGCTCAGAAATGCGATGTGTGATGCTGTAGAGTGGTTTCCTGTATGAAGAGATGGGAATCTTCTCCTGTGGAGATAATCTGTGACTGTGAGAACATGACCTGCTTCCATTATCTGAACTGCTGTCAAGGAGATGTTCTCCTGCCTGGAAAGTAAGTGTGAGATGTTGCAGAAGAAAAATCAGACCAGACCTAACCTGCTCTTCAGGAAATTAAGCCATTAGAAAAATAAAGTTTTGATTGAAACAAATGTTCCTTTTCATTATAGGCACTTCATCTTACCTGTGTTGTCACCTTGACCCTCTTTCCGCTACTAGGCCCTTCCACCTCAGGGACTGCGTGTGTTGCTGATCTTTTTGTAATGCACTTAAAGAAGCTATCCATCTTCCCCTCTGTGTTTTCAATAACATCCTCTGCATCTTTCTCGACTTTAACTTCTGGAGAAAAGCCAAGTGTTCAAAACTATCAAGAATGCTGAGGAACACCGAAAGACATCATCTCACAAATCTGTATAACTGTAATGAGGAAGCCGAAAACTCTGACCAAATTTTTTTAATCTGGTATCTGTCTCAGTTGATCTGAAATGATCAGCCAAGACATTTGCAACTGGTAGTAACATGCATCATCGGTGACCCTTAGCCTTTTTCTCTTTTTGATATTTTATCTTTCTGTTATTTACAAATGTGACGACTTGAGAAGAATTCAAGTTATTTTAGTGAAGCACCTCAATAAAGTGGACTATTCAAAGTGTTTCAAATGATCTTTGCTAATGCATATTGATATCAGGCAAACAAAAAAAAAGTTTGTTGAAGTGTGAATGTACACAAATCCTCTTTTCATGCTTTTTCACTATTGTCAGCATGAATTAGAAATTCTGATCGATTTTCTTCCTGTAGAGTGCAATGGCTTCTGAACGCAAAAAAAATATATAGGGCGGTACTTGATTTTGTCCACAGAGAATTGATTGGAGCATTGTCACTTGTTAACTGCTGTGGATTGATGTGGAGTCACAGGTTGCTGGAAAGTGTGCTGGAGCACAAGTCATTAGAAAATACATATCATGGCAAGGGAAGTTAATATTTTCGATGTAAAGATCATGTGGGCACACTATACATAAAATTTTGTGCATGGATAAATTATTTAGAATAAACATGGCAACATTCCATAAAAAATAAGAAAGGTGTCTTCAAAGATGAATATATAACCAGCTGCAAATTACAACCATTGTTTTATGGCAGTGGTTGATTTTACAGTTAAGTATTTACACCACAAATGCAATGTCATGTCTTTTTAACAACATCTGATGTTCTGTCTCTCCTAAATGTTATTTATACCTGTATTTAGTGCTGATTTCGGTTTCATGTGATTCAATCACCAGTGATCCTAATAGCAGGTAAATACTTTAAATAAATCTTCATTTGCTGTTAAGGCTAGTCAGTTCAATTCACTGGATAAGTTTATTTGGACTGTTTGTTTCAATGTGATGCATGTTACTAGACCGAAATATTGTGATGTTTAACTAAAGTCGTGAGAATGATTTTAGTGTGAATCGGTATTTACATACTTTTATCAGGCACTTGTCCGTCTGCATTAACCCTGCACACAGAAGAGCTCATGTCCTGGGAAGAGACACACAAGACTGATATTATCTGATAGTCACACATCTAATATGACCACATATATTTCTTATATACTCCTATCTTAATGCACTTGTCGGTAATAACAGCTGTTCGGGGAATGGCTGACTGTCAAATCGATAAAATAATAATTTGTTTTAAAAAGGAAACGTGTGTCCTGCTTAAAGACAGTGAAGACCGTGTCACAAACGACTGCACACAAACGTCATGGCAAGCGTGTAAAACTTTATTCTCAGAGTGACTGTTCTTCATGGTGAAGTTCTGTGAGATTCTTTTCCTATTTGGTTTTCATGTCTTGCACCGTGAAGTCTCGCCAGAGCACCGGAGCGGCGCTGCTTCACCGTGCCGACCCCGTCCACCGGCTCCACTTCCTCATTCTTCCAGTGGAAACCCCACGGATCGGTACAACCGCGGAGACAGACGGACAAGAGGCTCCCTACTGCGTTCCTTCTTGTGGACTGCACGTCTTAAGAAAATGACCTACTCTTTTTGTTGTTGTTTTTGCTGTAATAACGGACTGCTGCCCTTCTGTCTCGTGTTTCCCCTCCCTTCGTCCACCGTGCGCAACTCTCCCTCTTGCGTGACGCGGCAAGAAAAACATCCACCGATGAGTTTTCGCTCCGTCTCCCGCATCACGGCATGCATAAACTACCTGCTCGGTGGAAATCAAACTCACCTTTTCGACTCCGGGCAGCCGTGTGCAGTAGGTTATGAGGCATTAGCCATGCTCGCGTCTTTAAATCCAGTGGATTTGTCCACGGGAACTGTTGTCCGTGTTTCTCTCCGCTGCTTTTTTTTTTTCTCTAGTCAGTGCCCTCTCGCGTGACGTGACGGTAGACTACTGTGTCATTTCCGCACAGCTGTGGGTTTGCTGTGTGTTTTTGTCAGCCCACCCCACGTGAATCTCTGAGCTGCTGCGCCGTGGCAGTGAAACACGCGGAGTGCGCTATGTGGCGTGGGACTTCTCGTGACACACTAGTCATTCCCTCGAGTCGCGCGCCTGAGATCCACGAGTGTAAAATCACCAGCGTCAGACTCCTGTGACCACAGAGCAGTAACATTATGGAGTTGAATTTGTTTTAGAAAACTTGTAATAACCATGCTTTATGTATAAAAAAAAAAAAAACCTTTTAAATAATAATTAATAAATATGAGATTTTAAATATATTAGGAAATATATATATTGAACTTTTATAGTGCATTTTGTTTTTATATTCTAAAACATTATTGATTTGAAGGTGGTACAGTTAAATAAATGACGTTCAGCAAATTCTGAGTAATGACATTGGAAATGTAAGCAACACCAAGAAAACCAAACGATAGGCTTCCACGAATTGTTTGGATGTACTTTGTTCTCACAGAAGGTTTTTTGCATTTAATAATATTTGGTTTTCAGTTTATATATTTATATATATATTTTTTTTTATATATATTAAGTATTAGTTGATTAATGACTTACGAGTTTTCTTTCTCCCATTTTTCTTTCTTTCTTTCAAAAAAAATTAATTTAATCTCACCTATAACATTTAGGCCTAAAATGCATGATTCTCATTATAAAAAAAAAAGAAAAAGTGATAAATCAGTAGTAGCTAGCTATACATTTTAATACTAATCTCACAAGCATTATTAAATGCATGATTCTAAATAGTTTCCCCCTAAAGTTCATTTAGATTAAGGTTATCACTTCTCAGTTCAAAATTGCTGTCTGTATTCTTGCTACCCGTCCATGATAGATAAAACTATCCAACAACATAAAAATATAGTTTAATTAAACTAAAACTGCACCAGTGTCTGCACTTTTATGTTTACAGCCAGTTTACTAATGAACTGCCGTCTAGTGGATATGACAAGTACTGCAGGGCAAAGTTGCGTGTGTGACACGTTTTGCTGTCAAATATTTACTTTTATTAAAATTTACTATATAAATTGACATTGTTTTTTATGAACGCACTTTTTTTTATTAAAAACTTATTTTTATTGTTTGTTTGTTTATTTTATTATTGGGAGCAAAACAATCATGCCAATAAAGTAGCCTACATTGAAATGAAAAAATAAAATTAATTAATATCCATATACACATCAAGGAGGTGTAATTCAACTTTATACAGTAGCCTATATTAATAGGTGATGATCTATTTATGGGTGACGTAGGCTACATGGTTACAAACCCAAACTAAAACACACTATACGCAGCAACACTAAAGCAGCAAATGAGTGAATAAGTCCAGTTCTGCACTCTCACTCTCTCACTCTCTCTCTCTCGAGACTGTGTTCTCAGACACTCATCAGCGGCACACGATGTGGCCAATATCCCGTAACGCGCATTAGTGATGTCTGCATTAGTGATGTCTGCATTAAGTCAGGGAGCCGTGGCGAGATGTGGGTGTGATGAGCCACCGGTCATTATTCAGGTAATGTGGGCTGTTTGATCCTTCACGCGCTCATGCGATGACGCTAGCGCGCGCAGTGAACTGAGAGTCTCGCGCTGCTCGTTAAAGACTCATTTCAGCATGGGCTCATCTCATTTTTTATCTCAAGAAAGAAAGAATTGCATGTGTCAAATCCAGAGAGGATATTTTAGTGGTGCATTTGTGCCAAAATAAAACTACTAAAGACATTTTAAAAGTAGGCTACATTAAATCCATTGTCAGGTATTCTGTCCTCCAAGTTAAAACTAAAAAACAAACGGTTGGATAAACACAAAAAGAAAAGAAAATCAAACTGACAGTTCATTGTAGGATTCCTATTAGTGCATTATACATAGTGGATATTACAATACGAGTCGCATGCAAAACAAGAGCGCTTCCTATTCATTTTATTATAAAAATCAACGACATTAAAATTTAGTTTCAATGCACAGAGACCAGATCTAGGTGACTGATCTCGGACCACAGTCTCCTCCAGTTCTGAAATAACTCACACAGACCCAAACACATAAAGGAGGCGGAGAGTCGCCTGTCTGTATGGAATAAATGAGTGTTGTAACAGTTATGAGCTGTGCTGAAGTGGAGCTGCTATCATACACACACTCTCTAGCTTGATCCACTGGGTAACCATGTCTTCAGGGGATCGGATTGCCACACTGTTAGAAATCGCTGTAGATTTTGAATCACATTACAGTAAAAACCTACAATAAAATACCACATTTATACATTACAGTTCATCACCGTAATTTATATTGCATTCTGTCTCATTTTAACGGAGCGGAAAATTTTACAGTATATTTTAGTGTTGTTGTAACCTTGCTGTAGCCTGGCTATAATATGGCACGCAATAATAATAAAAAGGACGAGGACGTAAATGGTTTTTACAAATCAGAATGTAAAATTATGGTACTTATTTCAGGCCAGGTCACTGAAAGACATGTAACAAACTAAGCCGGCAATGATAAACTAACGAAATACATTGATTTCTTCCAGGCTATGAAGTGTTGGCTTTGATTAAATGAAAAAGGCTTCCACACGACAAATTTAATTGTGAGTGGAACAATCTCAAGAGGTAGAGACCCAAAACCCACGATCTCCTTAAAACAAAAGATCAAAAGACCTCTCATGACCTTTCATATTGTTCTTTTATGCTTAGTTTGATAGTTGGATCTGTGATAAGGAATTCAGATCACAGTGACACTAATAATAAAGTCTGAACAAAGTCTGATCAGGGCAAGACAGCACAAAAAGTTTGCCTCTGACAGGTGTCTTCGTAGGTTTTCATGGCGAGTTTTCTCAGGTCTGCTTGAGGCCAAAATGAATCTTTCATGAATGACCAGAGGGCTGTCCCGCTTTTATAAAAAAAAAACTTAGTGTAATATCGTGCCTACATTTCCGAGGCCAGAGAGAGACATGGGAGGAACTCTGAGCTACTGATGTTCCTGCATGCATGTTCTTCCCTTTCTGTCCTTCAAGCAATTCAAGTGTGTATGTGCGTGTATGTGTGGCCTGGCAGCTTTCGGCGGTGACCGTCACTCGCCTACGCCCCACTTCACACCCTAGTCGTCCCCCCCGTGGTCACCCGGGAAACCGCAGGCTGCCCAGGCTGGCGCCAGTCCTCTCGCTGAGCTGATCAATACTGCAGCATTTCCTGCCCATTCACTCAGGTCACACACTCACCTCATTAATTATTACTGCCAACACTGCTGCTGGAGCACCCCGGGCACCCACAACACACACACACACTCACTCACAAACTGTCATTGGTTTTTGGACAAACATTTAGATTAATGCCACCCCCTATAATACCAATACATTTCTCTATGGTCACGAATCAACTTACAGCGATATCAATAATGTTTGTTTGTCTTCTTTAAAGTGGTGTATAGAGATACTGTCTTCTGTGAAATACTTCAGGGAATTGTAGAAATTTTAGACTAAAGAGAGACATTGATTTGTTTCAAAAAGACAACTCGTTTTATTTTAAAAGATGACGTTGATGAGTCCAGTTAACATGAATGTGTGCGACACTCATCAGTTCCACATATAAATCATCATCTGTAGAGCAGGTGGGAGCCGCAAACACTCCAACGCAAGTCGTCTAAAAACAGCACCCGAAAAAAATCATGATCAACCTCCAGGCAGGCTCAAGCATTAATCAACTGCATCAAACGAAATTGGATTCAGATATATACATCCAGATCGAAACCATCTTCAGAACTTGGTGACCGCGCATGCCATGTTTTCCAGTGCTGACCGAGCTTCTGAGGATGGGAAGCACTTCATGGCCTCTAAGGCCTTGTTGCCGTGGTAACTGCACAGGTCAAGGGCCTGGCTCACGCCTCTTTCCGTCTTTATCAGGCCCCGGAGCTGGAGAACATGCAAGGAGGAGGAAACAGTTTAATATCACTCCATCAAACTGATGAAACTGCTGTAGAAAATGTAATGTTCTTTTAACCAAATTTAGAGGCAAGCGTCTGCTTCTGAAATAAATGATAGTAAAACTATAATAAGGCATAATAACATGTTTGGCATCATGAACTAAAAATAAGTACTTATATTTATTAATTTGTACATACAGTAATACATTTTAATATTTCAAAATATATCAATTAAAATGAGTTAATGTAGAATGTGAGAACATAAATTAACTGAGCAATAATACATTTATAAATTAAGATGAACTTAGATTAATAAACAGTGTAAAAATGTTGTTCAGTGTTAGTTCATGATACCTTTTGCATAAACTAATGTTAACAAATATAATCTCTTATTTAAATTAAGAATACACTAATATTAAAAAAATTGGGGGTCAGTAAGATATGTAGATTTTTTTTAAATTGTGATGCTTTTTTGAAAGATTCTATCATTGTAAAAAAAATTATATGATCAATATGTCGTAAGTAACATACTGAAATATCTCAATAATAAAATGAAATGCAACTGAAATTAGAAGAAAACCCAGAATATTCCACACTCTTCCTCACTTAAATGGTCTTGTAGTCCTCCACTGTCACATACAAGCATGTTTAGCTGGAGGCCATTTTGCTAAATGAATTCTGGGATGTGTTGTGCTAAGAAGCCCTTGGGGGCCTCGAGTTAAAAACAGCAGAAGAGACCTGCTTTCACTAATGTGCATAAGAGGAAGCCAAAAACAGGGAGACAGAGAGAGACGTGGATGTGGGGAAGGTAGACGATGACATCAACTGATTTCTGTAATTTATTGTTTGTATATCCACAGTTTTCTTTGACGTCAATATGCTAAACAGAATATTTTCAGGTTGACAGACAGAGATATAACCTCGTGACCCCCCCAAGACAAATTTACAAAAAAAAACCAAACCAGACAGGAAATACTGGAGAGATTAATGTCGCATTTATGTGCTGATAACAGAGATATGTGATGTGTGTGTGTGGGGGGGGGGGGGTGATGTGTCTGTCTGTGCCCTGTTGAAGGAGAATCTTGTGTGATGCTGCTGTCAAACCGTCTCTCTGTCTCCTCTACAAATAAACCTGCCACTCTATCCCCTAATATCCTGTTTCTACGGCGACCCGAGCTGCTTGTGCCCTCCTCCTCTTCCTGCCCCCTCCACACCGCCTCTAACTGTTCTCCCCTTCTTTCTTGCTTTCTGTCTTTCTTCTCCTTCTGACTTTGGAAATCAAATTTCTAAACTTGCTATCAGTTACAGAGAACAAACACTTCCTATTCACAGCACTGGTCGATCAATGAGGGTTTTTCACTGACCGATTCTTCAATTTTTATTTAGTATGCCTCAGATTCACACTTGATTACATTAACTTACGCACATAAAATGTAATTTTTTTTTTATATGCTGGCACAGAGTTTTTTTTATTTACCTCTACTGTTTTTATACTGAGGACAGTTTTTATAGTTAACTAACACTGAAACTAAGATTAAAACCATTAAAACTACTTGAAATAAAACAAGTCAACTGAAATAAAATCAAATATACTGTAAAAAAAAAAAAAAAACGCATTTTTATTTCAGCAAATTTCTAATTAGTTAATAATAGTTTAATTAATAAATAATTTTTATTTAGTATACTTGATGTATTATATATTTATACATACACACGCACACACACACACACACACACACACACACACACACACACACATAGGCGATTAATAGGCGATTTAAAGTTTCACCAACATGAACAACTTCAAATGTATTTTTTTTTTTTAGTAATCATACATTAATTCACTACAGTATTTCTGTTTGTTTGTAAACATTCACATACACACCGGGGACCCTGGGAATGATTTCATGACTCCCGGGGAATCGATTTGTGTCATAAATGTATAAATGTTTCATCGGAAGGATTGTGGCTGAAATCATTGATTAGTGGTTTGACCAGGAGGATTGATTTCTCTTGAATTCAATTGACAATCTCACTTCTTCATTGGCTTAATGACAATAATCAACTGATTAAGTCACTTTTACAGTGAAACACAAGTTGTCTGAATAAGTATGAGGCACTCGTTACTTTGTTTTCCCTCTCCCTTAATCAAAAAACAGGAGTCGCTTACCTTTGTGTAATCAATCTGTCTAGCCATATTTTGAACCTGAAATGAAGAGAGAAAAATGTGAATCCAGAGAACGTCATGCTGACACAGTGAAATCTGAACCGTAACGGTTTTATGCTACCAGTCTAGAGGCTAAAATCTTATTGAATCACTTCAATTAATGATAAATACTGTCTGCTCAGTTAGAATATCAAACATAATACAGTAAAACTGCTAGATGCCTTGAGACATCACATAACTCACATTTACTACAGTTCAAAAGTTTGTGTTAGTAACGTTGTGTTATGTTTTTGAAAGAAGCATCTTATGTTTACCGAGGCTATATTTATTTGATCAAAAATGCAGTAAAATAACTCTTTTCTATTTAATATATTCTATTCTATTTAAAAATGTTATTATAATGTAAAGTATTCTTGTGATGGCAAAGCTGTTTTTCAATTGACATTTTAGTAGTGAATTACAGTATGTGAGATTCACCAGGTTATTTCACAGATCACACAGCAGCAAGTGTTCTGATTTACCTGTTTTAGCTGGTGCCGCCACCTCTCAGGTCCAACGATCTGTCTGTGGAAGACTACAGGAGCCGAGTCCAAACTAAACACCGCCGGTTCTGACTCGCTCTTCACGAACGGCTGTAGATCCGAGTTCAGCTACAAAACACACATGCATCACCCACATTTTTTGAAATGAGCTTTCTACACAAAGCAGAAATAGGAGAGTGTAACTTGATGAGGCGGCATACAGATAGACAGCTTGTGCCCACAATGCACTTATGTGACTGTGCGTACACACCTTGTGTCCCAGAGCGAGGTGTTTTCCGTACAGAAAAGCCAAATTCTGAGCCTCGTTACCATGTCTGGCCAGCTTCATCGCTGCCTGACAACTCTTGGCAAGCAAAGCACCATGGGACAGGAATGTCTGGTCTTCCCAGGATGCAACTGTTAGACTCCCCTCCTTCAGAATACAGAAACACTCAATTAAATAAGCATTAATGTATTATAAATACTGGGATGTACACTATTCTTCAAAAGCCTGGGGTCATTAAGTTTTTATTTTTATAAATCCATTAAATAGATCAAACTTAATCAGTGAGAGTCAAGATATTTACAAAAGATTTATATTCCAAATAAATTATTTGGATTCCACAAATATAATAAGCAGAACAACTGTTTTCAACATTGATAATAATGTAAAAGACTTCTGGGTAATGAAAATTATGCTTTAGCATCAAATAAATTAAAAACATCATAAAATATATATATAGAAAAGAGTTATTTAAAATGGCAATATTTTACAATATTACTTTTTAATGGACTACACTCAAAAACGCACATTTTTTGAATGGTGTTGTTTATCGAGATTATTTGGAGTTGAAATGGACCATAAACAAACCTCAAAAGCACAGAAAACTAGAACACATTGAGACTGTTCAAATCCCAAGCAAGCAGAAAGTTTCTAGAAAATTCAAGGATTTAAATCAAACAAGAGAATAAAAAAGACGGTGGTATGGTGGTGGGGGGGGGGGTGAAACTGAAGGAGGGAAGGCGATGCAAACATCTGCTCGGAAACGTCTCCTCTAAAAAGGGTAAAAGAAACTTGAATCTCTCTCTCTCTCGCACATAAACGTGGCCTTCTCCATCACTTTTCCTCCTCCTCGCCTCACACAGGAAACTTTGTCATTCATTATTTACTGGGAGCGGTTTGCAGATGTTTTAAGTCAGTCTGTGTTTCGCTTGTTTGGAGATGTTTTGCTTGTCCAGTCTCAGCTTGTTTTGAAAGCTTTGAATATGAAACATTAAACACTAAAAGGATTCCTCTGGTACTCAATTTTAATTCATTTATGAGGAAAATAAAGCCTAATCTTAGGCAATGACACATATCACGTCTCATAGATGGCACGTGTTTATTAAAGCAATAAACCAGAGAGGTTGTGCTTTACAGTATTTCACATGACTTTGAGTGTTTGCTTTTATAAAATAGGTGACAGTATAATAAAAGACAATGTTTCATAAACAGATGTTTTACTGTTCTGCAATGTTTTTTAAAAGAAGTCTCTAATGCTCTCCAAGGGTGCATTTATTTGAATAAAAAAAACAGTTAAATATTGTGAAATATTACTACAACTTTTATATATTTTAAAATAGAATTTATTAATGTGATGGCAAAGCTGAATTTTTTCAGTGTCACATGTTCTTTCAGAAATTGTAATCAGCTGATTTGGAGCTTAAGAAACTTTTTTCTTGTTGTTTTTTTGTCAATACAGTTTGTTTCCCACAGAATGCGACTGGTGGCTATATGTGGTGAATGCAGTCGGCTGAACGTCGTACCTCTGCAGAAGTGGAGCTCTCGTGATAGATTCCTTGCACCACATCTCCGATTGCACTGGAGATCAGCTCCACGACCTAGAACAAACATAACATTATAACACTTGGGCTAAATAAATATTTTCCACAAAAACGAAGACTCTCCGAATAAGAATGGTGATTACGGATCAGCCCCATCTGTTCAGAAATTCGTATTTATTAGGACATGAGCTGTTTGGGAATATGGGAAGACTATTTTCCCCATCCACTCATTCTGAAAGAGCATCTGAGGGACAGATAGAATAAGCAACATTTCAAATATTAAACAGATGGCCAGTCAAAACAGTGCAATGTCCAGAGGATACAGACTTTAATGAGGAGTCTGACATCTGCACAAGATTTTTAATTCTGTTGCACTCTTTAATACACACAACCACAGGCTACTCGTCTCCCAGCACAAAAAATGCACAACACCTACAGTAGAGAAAAATGATCTGATAGTTGAGTATTGATTGGTCTGTTCTCTTGAACTACAAATATGTACATGCAACACATAAATATAGCAATTTATATCCCTTTTTAAAAAACTACTTATTTAACCTCATGATGTTTTAAAGAATAAAAAGACCAATCCTAAAGGATCTCAAAAATGTTTTCATATACTTTAATTCCTACATAAAGCGAAAAAAGTGATATTTTTAATGAGTTTTTTGAAAACAGGACAGCTAATTACAATAGTCCTTATTGGAGAAGTGCATTTTAAAAGATCACATTTTTGCTTTATGTTGAAATTACAGTATATGGAAACATTTATATACCCTGTTGCTTATTATAAAACAAAAACTGAAAAAAAAAAAAAAAAAAATTATATATATATATATATATATATATATATATATATATATATATATATATATATATATATATATATATATATACATACATACATACATACAATTACTTATTCGTATAACAAATAATAATAATAATTTAAAAAAGAATAAAAAGGTATTAATAAAAAAAATCAACATTTTCAACTTCATATATTAATGGAAGTTTGTAAAGTAACAATTGAAAATTAATCCTTCTTTTAATTCAGATCTTTAAAATTAATCAGAAATAAATCTAAATGATCTGTTTGTAAATTGGAAGATTATTAGTGAATAGCCACTTAAATTTTAGTTATACTAATACAAGTCAAAACACTTTATTAGTGTTTTTGCATTTTTGTAAGCTCATAGCATTATTCACCACTGAGTACAATTAAAAAGAGCCAATACAATACTTCAAATTACATTTTTTGTGTTCCCCAGAAGGTAAGTCATAAAGTTTTGGAACTGCATGAGACTGGATAAATAATGTCTGAATTTTAAATGTTTTTGCTTTAAAGTATCCTTTAGTTCATGTAGTAACTATAGTGCTCCTGAGGGGGGTGCTACCCCGTTACATCTACTCCACAACAGTCAGCTGGACAGTCACTGACAGCTCTTTCTATCATTCAATCACATGCTTTCCTATCCCTTCCATCCATCGCCCTAGGCAACATTCTCCACCTCTTTTTCACCCTTCTTCATTCTTTTTCCTCGTGTCCCAAAAGGCCTGCCTGTTGAATCATAAGACCACAGGCAGAATCTCCAGGGAACTAGAATAGCAGAGGCCTTCCATCCAGACACTCAGCTATTCCTCATATTTAATATTATGTTACTCCTCTCCGTTCCCCAAACTTTCTCTCTCAAACTTTGTTTTTCTCACTCTTTCCTTCTCTCTCTTTTTCTCTCTGCCCTCTGAGTAACCAGATCTTTGAGGAAACAGTGAGGAACTTGACTCCTCTACCCAAAGCCCAGAGAAGACAGAGAGCCCCTATAGCGCAGCCAGATGTGCGGCTTCACGATGAAAGCGCAAAAGTGTGCACGTGTGAGTGTGTGTGAGAGAATGCATGTGTGTTTGAACTGTGTGTTTGTGTACGTCTGTGTCTTTCTTGTGAGTTTGTGTATGTGTGTGTGTGTGTGTGTGTGTCTGTGTTAGAGAGAAGTGGTGGTGGGGGGGCTTTTTTTGGAAAGTATCAGATAAACTGCCCTCCCTCCGTCTCGTCTCATTCCCAAATCCAGCCGGAGTCGTGTTTCGCCGACAAATCTGTGAGGAGAAGAAAGAGGAGACAGCCGCTCGCGGATCCCTTTACCGTTTATACTAGTGTTGAGCCAGAATCCCACTCTCTCTCACTCTCACACACACACACACACACACACACACACACACAGTCTACTAAGTCAGGATCCCACTCAAGGCCGCGATACATAATACAGATCAATCAGGGGGAAAAAGCGCTTTGCTGTGGAGAGGGAACGTCTGATTTCCACCGCTAATGCGCTCACGCTAACTGAACCGCTAATGCAAAGGGGCCTCGCCCTCATTTACATAGACAGAAGCTTTAAGAGGAAGATGCGTTCAGGCGGTTCTGGCTGGATGAATGTCAGTTACATCAAGGGACTATTAAAAACGGAGCACTTAAAATATATTTTTAATCACTTTTGCTAATTGTAAATTCATCTGTGGAAGTTTGACTGGCAGCAAAAGAGATGATCTCTGATTGGCTGGGCATCCTGTCAGTCAGTCACTACTCCAGTGGGTCAGAACAGAGCGTGTGTGGCTTTAAACATGCTTCGCTGAACAACAGGTTCAGTTTCACACAAGAAAAGGATTTTTACTCACACTCTCTTCAGTATGTGTGTGTGTGTGTGTTCACAAAAAATGAGGCTCAAAATGACCTTTTGTCCACACATGCTAATTGCGACTGAATTTAGAAAATATATCACACTTATATTTCTAGCGACACTGAAACTAAATTTTGCATATTATTTCTTTTTAATTAAATGTATAGAATTATTACTTAGTATTAGTGTTAGTGTATATACAACATTGTGTGAAAGTTTGGGGTTGGTAAGAACACTTGCTTATTAACATGCCTATTAATAACATATTGACTGTTTATTAGTATTTATAAAACACATATTCTGCATGACCATTAATAACTATTAACAACTATTAAAAAACATCTGTTTTGTGGCAAATATTATATTTTTGTCAGGATTCTTTGATGACTAGAAAGTTCAAAAGAACAGCATTTATTTCAATTAGAAATATTTAGTTATATTATAAATGTAATCCTTGCAGAATAAAAGCTTATTTCTCTAAAACACACACACACACACAATTACTGATCACAAACTTTTAAACTGTAGTGTACATGTCTTTATCTGTCAGGTACAAAAAAGTTTGCATTAGCAAGGTTCAAACCATCATTGTTACAGTGTCAATTTGTGACAAATTGAGCCAAAATATATCTTAATGTGATATTTAAATCACAGATTTAGACAGAACCAGATAAAAAAGTTAAAGATTCAAATAATAATAAACCTACAACTTTCTTAAATCCTTAAACTAGAATTGAGGCGGACATTGAGGAATCAAAATACACTAAACGGATGAGAGAGTTCCACTGTCTTCCAGCAGGAGGTGCTATAGAACACACCAATACTTACTCTTACTCCTAAACCCACTATACTACACCACACCATCTACATAAAGAAAATGTGTTTTAAACACTCAGACAAAATCAGGTGTGTATGAGTCCCAACTAAGATGTCTGGCTGTCTGAATGCTGAGCTCCTCTTAAGCAAAAAAAAACACAGAATCTGTTATTTATATTAGTCGCAAAAATCTGCTGATCATCTGAATGCCTTGCAGTCATTTCCATGTCCGCTCATGCACGCATTAAAGTGAGCTCGGGTGTGCGTGTGTATGTCTGAGGCTATGCAGAAGGAAAAGAGTTTGTTTTCCTCCATGGGGAGAGCTGCATTCTAGAGCCGCACTTGGTGACAGATCCTGTCAGCATACTCCCGCTTAGTGCATCTGAGTGTGTCTGTGTGTGTTACCCAGACATAGAGAGATGAAATGTTAGGGTTTGTAGTGCAAATCCCTTTTTACTTAGTCTGTTAATATTATGATATGACAAGTGATTTCCTCTAAAACCATGAATCCCAGTGTAGGTGTCCTTAAGCAAGTTTTGGAAGGATTTTGCTTTAGCTTGGTAAATCTATAAAATGTTAGAATCAAATGATGTGAGAAGGTTGATTAATTATACTACTGTTCAAAACTTAGGGATCAGTATATTTTCTTTTCTATTTTCTAACAAAACTCATACTTTTACTCAGCAAGAATGCATTACATTAATCAAATGTGTTTTAAAAAGTTCTATTTCAACTGAAAGAATTGCATTCTCAGAATTGCGTGATATAAACAAATTAAGAAAAATAAGAAAATAAGAAAAACTCGCTATTCTGAATTTTTACTTTTTCTCACAATTCTGACTTTTCTTTTCTCATAATTGAAAGTTCTTAAGCCCTGTTCACTCCAAGAACAATAACTATGAAGATAACAATATTAGCGTCCACACCAATAAACGATATCGTCTGTTTTTGAATCGCAAGGGCATCTGACGCTTTAAATTCTTGAGCTCGTTACAGCAGGACGGATTCTGATTGGCTGTCAATTTTTTATCATTCGTTGGCTGGTGAAAAATAGTTTTGAAAGTGATTCCAATGATATAATTTCTCTTCGTCTTTTTCGTTATAGTTGTAGTGTGGATTCTGCTATTCTTTAATATTGAGAACGATTTTTAGAACTACAGTATATCTTGATCGTTATCTTTACAGTTATCGTCCTTAGTGTGAACGGGCCTTAATGTCCTAATTCTGAGGGTGAATAAAGACTGAAAAGTTCTAAGTATTGAGAGTTTATATCTCACAATTCTGACTTTACTCGTAACTGCATGTTATAAAGTCACAGCTGAGGCATCTAAACTCACATTTCTGAGAAAAAAGTCTGAATTGCGAGATGTAAACTTAATTGTCAGATAAAAAGTTACAATTACCCTTTTTATTTTATTTTTTTATTATTCAGCTATTATTTTGTGGAGTATATATAAACAACTTATGTGAAATATCTTATTCAGGACAGTACTAAATAAAACATTTTCATGATCCCTTATTTTGTTTCAATTATTAACATTTTGCACATTCGGAAAGGGGTATGTAAACTTATGAGTAAAACTGTATATTAAAATAGAATACTGTTATTAATATTGTGATAATATTGTTAATGTTTTTACAGTTACAGTCAAATCTTACCAATCACAAACCTTTGAACAGTAATGTACACTTTCATTCATGCTTTACTGAAATGTAGTTTAAACTATGAAAAATATATAAGCACCCAATATATTATTTACCCAATATTATGCATTTATCCCTTAATTAAGTCAAAGCTCTTGTGACATTTGTATGATGCATATTGTTGCTGCCTATGTAGTGCATTTTAATTCAGTAACCTATGATGGTCTTTTTTAATTTCGAGCCCAGCCTAAGTAGCAAGCAGCTAGAACAGCACCTATGAGTTAAAAGTAACAACCTTTCAGAGGTATTTGACCAAAGTCAATAGGACTCTAGGGGTATATAACACAAAATATGCTGGGAAATGCTGCTCTCAAATGTCCTGATGTTTTGTACTGGTCATTCATAACACCGTAAGAGATTCAAAAAGATGCTCTAGTGAGATGCTGTAACCCTGAGCGCGGCGAGGCAGTGGGGCTGCTGGCCGCATGCAGTTAGACGCTGCTTTGACTGCGACTCTAATTAGAGCTGGAGGAGAACACTGACACTTAATGAGGGGTGTAGGAG
This sequence comes from Carassius gibelio, assembly GCF_023724105.1. Classification (NCBI taxonomy): domain Eukaryota; kingdom Metazoa; phylum Chordata; class Actinopteri; order Cypriniformes; family Cyprinidae; genus Carassius; species Carassius gibelio. The sequence goes on along the minus strand of NC_068408.1, from coordinate 10,632,701 downwards.
ACATATGCTCACACATTCGCGCACACACATATAAAGAGCGCCAGAGAATGAGGGAGAATGCAAGTGTATGGAAATTAGCAAGAGAGGACACACACACAGGGTACAGCGTGGAGAACAAAGTCTTTGAGAAGGATGTCAGATGCCAGTGAATTTTTTTTTTCTTTCGCATAAAAACACAAATGTGATGGAAAAAAGTGGCTCACACCTCCAGCATGAAGAGATGTGTTTATTTAAATATTTGGTACAGAAATATTAGTAAGCTAAATCTGACAAAACCTCTATATGGGGATTATAGGGATGTTCTCAGTTGCATAAATTATTCATAGTAATTCTTAATCCTTCAAATACTAAATGAATAAATAAAAAAAACACAAGTAATTAAAAACACTTCCCTTGTCTTTTAGAAATAATGGACGGTCCACGTTTATATTTTTTTTAAATACCGTATATTGTTAATAACAACTGAAATCTATGTCCTCATCTTCACTACAGTACAACTGAAAAGTTTTTTTTTTTTTTTTTTAAGAAAACATGTTCACTAACAAAATTAATTTGGTCAAACATACAATAACAATAGCAATATTTATAAATATTATTACAATTTTGAATAAATGTTTTCTATTTCTAATAACTATTTTAATTTTCCTTTGATGGCAAAGTTGAAATTTCCTGTCACACGATCCTTTAGAAATCATTTGAATTTGCTCATTTGGTGCTTAAGAAACTGTTTTTATTATCATCTATGTAGAATTATTTTTTGTGGTGCTTCAAATTTTTTTCTAGAAACCTTGATACATTGTTTCAAGATTCTTGATGTTATTGAAAGTTCAAATGCAAAGCATTTATTTGAAACAGAGATATTTTAAAACGTTACAAATGTCTTCAAATGATCAATTTAATGTAATCCTGCTGAATAAAAGCATTAATTCATGATTATTATTTTTTTATCTTACTATTCTCAACCCTTTAAATGATAATGTTAATACTGTCGCTAGGAAAATGTGTGCTGATTACAGCATTCATTTAGTACCTTGGTGTCATTAAGCTGGGCCAATCCCGTGCAGGCATTGGCCAACAGGAAATCGCCACTCAGAACAGCCATCTTGTTCCCAAACTGCATGTCTTTGAGGGGGCCATCGGAGTTTGTCCACTCCTTCAGATTCACAATCCCACGATGCACCAGGAAGGCCGTGTGAATCAGCTCCGTGATCTCAGCCAAGTTCCTCTGACTGACATAGAGACAGAAAGAAAGAAATATTGTGATTCTGAGAGGGTATTAGATCTATAAACAGTCCCAGATGCTACAGCACACTTTATATGGAAAGGGAGTGATTTTAGCCCAAACGTTCTTCTGCAGAACAAATAGACCAGAGAGAGTGTCAAGTGTCCTGGTGACCATAATGCACTTCACAAAATACCAACTGCCTCTGATTATCAGACGAGCCCAATTATCACAGCGCCATCACACAGACGTTATAATCAAATGTTGATTTGCTGGATTCAGGACCATAATCAGCTTGGACCATCGAGGTCTCAGCGATAACCACCTTCCAGACACAAGAGAGAGACGTTAGTGCTGATGACCACTTACCCCTCCCTGAGAGCGAGAGAAATGGGAAGAAAAGAGGGTGAGAGACTGAAGAAAAAGCATCTTTGATGAAGGGATTCTCTTGAATTTGGCAATGTGAGAGAATCACTGTGGCCATTTCTGCTCACACACACACACACAGTCGATGCTTGGGTAATTACAAAGCACTGCAATAATTCTTGTTGTCATTAAATGCTGTTCTGTAATGGGCCATCTCCTGGGCTCAATCATCCCTATTGTGCAGAGCTCTCTTGTCCACGCAGCCACCGATCCCGGTCAGTTTCACTTCAGCTGACACGGGTACAAACAGATCTGAGATGTCGATGTGGATTACAATGGATGAGGATTACTGGGGAAACTCAAAAGAAGTGTAATTGTATTTATCTATCATCTCAGGTCAAGAGTTGCAGGGTTCTTACTTGTCTTTTTTATCTTGGTAAATATTAAACATCTACTTTTTGCAAACCTAATCAAATTTTGATGGATGCAGTGAAGTCCATCCCAACATTTTGCTCAATGAATATCCTGTTAAACTCAGAAATGCATCTGATTCTGGAAGCAAAATGCATAGTGAATAATGAATGGCATTTTATGTTGACTATAAATACATATCAAAAGTTGTTTTCTAGAACAGGTTTGTGATCTCAGACCTTGAACAAGTTTTCAGGGCTATGTACACACAGGGACACGGTTCTGTTTTTTTTTTTCATTTGTAACATTCTTAATTAAAATGAAAAATGACTAAAAACAAAATACATCATTTAAAAATACTGCCCTAAAGTGCTTTAATGTGTAAAAAAAGAAATATATATATATTATTTTTTAATTAACTAAATTTAAAAACTGAAAAATAAACTAAATTAAAAAAGAACAAATAAATAAAAAGATATTTAAAATACAACATGAACAGCACAAAGTACATGAAATTTTAATTCAGCTTTATAAAATAGTAAACTGATGAATTAATTACAAATACAAAAATAAAATGTAATCACAAAATTAGGAATACAAAAAAAATAGAATGCAGTGTGAACAGTCTAATATAATACAGGTTTTATCATTCTTAATCATTCACTATCAGTGACATGCTTCATTTCCATTAGTGTGGAAGACAATGAGTCCACAGAATGCCAATAATACAATTTAGGCCCTTGTCCGCCTCCTGCCCTTGTTCTTAATTGATGTATAATTTCACGGCAGCCTCCACGGAACATCAGGTTCATGATAATTGACTCCATTTATTTAGTTAAGATTAGCATGCCAAGTTTGACTATTTTAATGCCACGTTTAAAAGTTCTCATCAGTCCCTTTAGCTGCAATGTGAATGTGGCCAAGGCGCGTGTGTGTGCTTGTGTGTGTGTCTGTGTGTCCTTCTCAACACCTTGCAGCTGCCAGTATTGAGTTGCTGATTTGGCCACTCATTAGTAATAGTGGTGATATTTGTAACTAGTGTTTTTGAATGAATAGTTTTCTATAGTCTTTGTCTCCTTCATTCTTGGACTGGCTGCAGTGTTTTGGCTGTGTGCAGACAGCCGGAGTTGAATCGAAATCTAATTTTCCCCCAAATCTGCAGCTATGCCGTTTACGTTTTTTTTGAAGTCAGTGGGAGGGGCAGCACAGGGAGTATAAATAGCCTCAGAACTCAGTTGCATAGCAACCGATGCCATGGCGCAGAGGGGTTCCTCCCCCTGACACGCCCCCTTTCTCTGTCTGTTCCATTTTCTCTGCCAATTTAACCCTGAAGCTCAGTGGAGCATGTGCCTGCAAGCTCACAGCAGATCACCTTGGAGGTCAAGATGTCAGTTGACCAAAAGCATCACTAAAGCTGTCACACTGTCACTATCTAGGCCAGAAGATGTTTTAATGAAAGATCAGAGATGGCTTTACTTCTAAACTCGTTATAATGTGAGTTCAGCTCTTAACACAGGACACACACACACACACACACACACAACACCACAGAAACCACCTATATAACTACCAGCACTAAATAAGACTCTTTCTTCTGTTCAGTCTGCGCTATTCAGTTTACAGTATGACATATATATTAAAAATGAAAACCATTCAAAATGTTGGGATCGGTAAGATTTTTTATGCTTTTGAAAGCGGTCTCTAAATTCAAAATTCTCGTCCAATATTTTAGCTGAATAAAATAAGTAATATTGTTAAAAAACTGTAAAAAAAAAAAAAAAAAAAAAAGTGTATGATTTCATTTGTAGTGAAACATCTGCTCTCATAAATTGAATTAGATTATGTCTGAATTATGTCAGAAATCTGAATATTGCAAAAAAATCCATCTCTTTAAGGGAATTTGGTGCAAAAAAAAAAGAAAATTCTCTGAAGCAAATCTTAGATTTGTTGTTTTTCCATCATAGTATATGTGCATTTCTTCTAATTAATCAATGTAACCATCTTACATTTTTCATTCACTTTTTATGTTGGTCTTTCCATTCAGCATTTTTTTTTTTATCCTAAAATTTGCATTAAGACTTGTGAATGGAAACCCAGATAGTGACTAAACATGTTGCATTTTGCATGTACCACCTTAAGAACGAGACAGGCTTCCAGGATACCATGATAACTAATGATCTAAAACAAATTCAAGGGGGACTTTAGGAGATAACTGAGCAAACATGGACACTGTACAATGCTTATTTTCAGCTTTCGGACACAGCCAAAGTCTGCTGAATGTCACACTCTTGTTCCACACATCCCTTAGAAGAACTGTCGAGCAATCATTCAAACAGACGTCTCTCTCAGCGAGATGCACTCATGCATTTATGCGATCATACACACACCCCCAAACCATGAGCATTTCTGTCAGAAGTGAACAGAACTGTGTGTGTGTGTGTGTGTGTGTGTGTACATGAGAGAGAGAGAGAGAGAGAGAGAAAGTGCCTTGATGGGACATTTTACAAATGCTGCATGTCAAGGAGGAGGAGAGCAGCACAGCAATTCATCCATCACCACCGTCAAACACACCTCTAACCAGGAACGAGAGAGCGAAAGGTGTCATCGGAGCAGAGAGGGAAGGGAGAAGTTGAAAGGAAAGAGAGACGACCGACAAAGAAAGAGAAAAATACAGACAGGGAGGAAGAAGAAAGCTCTATATGTCAGAAAGAGAAAACTACCACAGACATGTTTCTTTTTTACTCATCCTCATGTCATTTCAAATCAAAACTTCTGTTTTTCTGCTGAAGACACAAAGAGAAACTTTAACATTTCTTCTGCTTGAAAGAACAATAATCATGAAGCGGTCCAGTTAATGTGTGCTTCATCTTTAAATTCCCCTCTTGTAAACCGTTAACTGGATCACGGAGTTTAACAGTTCAGTCCAATTGTAATAATTCATTGAAAAAATAAGATTGGAAAGAATCTCGGATTCTTTAAATATTTATCAGTAAATGAAATGGTTCAATCCGAATATAAATGAATCATTCACTGTGAACCAGATCAGCTGAATCAAAAGATTTGATTCAGAAGAATGTCTGGTTCATGAACAAATCCTTGCTACTTCTTTATTGAATTTTTTATCTATTTGTCAGTTAGTCAAACAGTTTAGTCAGACTGTAAATGTATCATTCATTGTAAACCAAATCAACTGATACAATAAAAAGGTCTGATTTATAAGAACGTCTGATCCATGAACAAAGAGTTACTACTGCTCTCTTAAATCTTTATCAATGAATCAGTGAACTGAACTGAATGATTCATTCAGAATGATTCATCCATAAACTAGATCAAGTGATTCATTGAAAAAGATCAGATTCAGAAGGATGTCGGATTAATTCAGATGTATGTTTGACATCATTCTCTTCTCTTTTAAATTTGGGACTACTTAGATAATTTAGAAGACATGCTGTCATGGACAGTCATGGACCACCTGTTATGCTTTTTAGTGGATTTTCTAGAGCTTCACAGGCTGAGTTCTAATTGATGTCAATTAAATTAAAAAGAACAGCCAGAATATTTTTCACAAATTCACTTTTTCCACAGGAGAGAAAAGTCAAACAGGAGTAAATAATGCCATTTTGGGGTAAAATATCCCTTTAAATGTGGGTTATTGTGTGTGTGCATGTTTCACCATCAATCACCTCACCCTTTTTAACACACACACAACCACAATGGGTCAGCCTTGACTCTTACAAGTCTCAGGGCAACTACATCGCCATCTTGTTTCCATGACACCCACTTCCCAGCTGTGGAAGTATGATGTCACATCCTGTTTAGAGGGAAACGTGGGGATGTAGAAGCAAGAAAACGCGCAGAAAAAAACAGAGAAGTATAGCGAAGTATAGCCGGTCCCCTCCTCTCACTTGCTTTGACAATCTCTTTCCCTGCTCAGCGAGAGAGAAAGAGTTCATTCAGACAGCTTGCGCACACACACACACACCTACACACACACACACACACACACTGCCAAGTACAACAGCCGCTTCTGGTAACTCCCTGGCACTGCAGCCAAAGAACTCATACACACACACACACACACCAGCCTGTTTAGAGCAAGAGTCTTTCTGAGGCACAGCGGTGGAAGTGGATGCACAAGTGTGTGTGCTGCGTGTGTGTCAATTTCTTGTCCTTACTGGACATAATTTACTCTACACACTTTCATATCCTGTTTCCGATGATCTGACTATGCAACACGGTTACCATAGATCTTGTTTTCCAATAAACCTTGTTCTCTCAGAGTTCAATGCTACCTTTTTAAAACAAATGTCATGCTCTTTTTTTCCACTTTCACTTATGGAAAGAGAAAAAGGCTAGATTTATAATTGGCCTCAGGTGAAATGTGAACCTCTTTGTTTCTGAAATAAAATCTTCAGCAGCCTGTAGCTTTCAAGGTGTCCAAATGAAAAACTTCTCTAAACCTGATGCCTGGAGATTTTTTACTTTTTTTTTTATTCATCTTTCTCCACCTTTCCCACCTCCGAACACACACAACCAAACACTTATATGCTGCTGACATTGAATACTTTTGGGAAATTGACATGTCCTGCGGTGTGACATGCTATACTCCTAAAACTGACATGCTATCCTATATCTAAAACTGACGGCGGGCTTTAAAACAGTGTAATTGAGGTATGATATTAAAACGGCTATATTAAAATACAGCCACAACTTTATAAAATCACAACTAATGCATTGCGGCTTGAAGATCCTTCATCAGGGTGTGGATTTCAGCAGGCAAACTTTATTTAAAGAGTTGAAGACAACTTTAACAAACAGTGTCCACTGTAATGTAACACCTCACAAGTGTATTAGATTTGTTTCATGGACTGCGAAGCGTTCTCCGCAGAGCAGCAGAGAAGGTAATGGTATATTTTTTGATTGCATAAACAACATTTTGCCAATTCCTTTGAAATTAGTATGACTTTCCATGACCTTGAGAGACTGCATGGAATATTTGTATTTTGACCTGATCATTTAAAATTATCTACTGAGGGAAAACTGAACCCTGTAAAGCCTGAAACAGATTACTGAATCTTTAGACAAAATACAGTTAGGTCCAAATATATTTGGACACAGGCACAATCATTATTATTTTAGCTGCTGACCAAAACATATTCAACTTACAGTTATATAATGAATGGGCTTAAAGTGCACACCCTTTAATTTGAGGGTATTCTCATCAAAATTGGAGGAAAGGTTAAGAAACTACTGCTCTTTAATATGTACCTCCCCCCTTTTTCAAGGGACCAGAAGTAATTGGACAGTTGACTCAAAAGCTGTGTCATGGACAGTCGTGGGCTATTCTTTCGTTATTTCTACATAAATTAAGCAGGTAAAAGGTCTGGAGTTGATTCTGAGTGTAATATTTGCATTTGGAAGCTGTTGCTGTGAATCCACATTATTCAGTCAAAGGAGATCTCCTTGCAAGCGAAAAAAACAATTGTTAGGCTTCAAAATCAAAACAAATCCATTAGAGAGATAGCAGGAACATTAGGAGTGGCCAAATCAACAGTTTGTTCTGAGAAAAAAAAAAAAGGCCTGGACGTCCACCAGTCCACAACAGTGGCGGATGATCAGAGGATCCTCTTCATGATAAAGAAAAACCCTTTTACAACATCCATCCAAGTGAAGAACAATCTCCAGGAGGCAGCCATATCACTGTCAAAGTCTACAATCAAGAGAAGACTTTACCAGAGCAAATACAGTGGGTTCACCCCAAGCTGCAAACCAGGCCAGATTAGATTTTGCCAAAAAAGAAGAAGAAGAAGAAGAAGAAGAAGAAGCCTGACCGCTTCTGGAAAAGCATTCTTTGGACGGCTGAAATGAAGATCAACCTGTAAAATAATGACAGGAAGAAAAAAGTATGGAGAAGGCTTGGAACAGATCATGTATTGTATAGGGATATACTCAATCTGATATGCCCAGATTCAGCCAAATACACAAAGTTGATTGGATGGCGCATCATAGTACACACATGGACGATGACCCAAACCGTACAGCAAGAAGCAGTTAAAAAAACTGAATATTCTGCAATGGCCAAGTCAGTCTCCTGATCTCAACCCGATTGAGCGTGCATTGCACTTGCTGGAGACAAAACTAAATGCAGAAAGACCAATAAAAAAACAACAACAACTGAAGTCAGACTTAACGCAGTCATTGCTTGCAAAGGAGTCAAAGGGTATAAAAATGGTTGTAATTCCAAAGCATTTGGTTATATTTTTGTTCAACCCCTTGAATTAAAGCTTAAAGTCTGCACTTCAATTTCATCTTGATTGTTTTTTTTTTATTCTATTCTGGAGGCATACAGAGACGAAATTATGAAAATTGTGTCAGTATCCAAATATATACAGTATGGACATAATTTTATATATAGATGTGTTTTATATCATTTTTGAGACATCAGGATTTCATGGTGTACTGTACTATGATTTAGTGAACGTGTAGCTGACATTCGAGGAGGAACAAATTTTCAAACTACAAAAATTTGTACAAAGTATGTATTCATTATTAAACAGAGGGCAGGATACATATAGTAGATTGTGTGCAGCAAAGTTAGGTGTTTAGTAGGTGTTTCAGCAAAGTTTTAAATATGTTGATAATTTGGAAACCTAGAAGCTCATGAATCAAATTTTGTTTCATAGACTGCAAAAACATTGAAGTCTAAGGACTTATGTGTAAAC